>NC_139318.1:47523706-47693706 GCF_056507025.1 Lutjanus erythropterus | reverse complement strand
GCTGATGCTGCGAGCTAATCTGCATGAATCAAATCAAATCTCATCCGGAACTCATTTTCCGATCTCATAAGTTTTCCATTTTAAAACACGGTTGTTGTCTCTCGGCAAACACGTTGACATTTGAGAGTTGCGGCCCTCGTCGCTCGTATATGTGCCGTTCCTAGATTGCACCGTTAAAGAGTGTGAATGTGCCTGCTGCGGTCCTGGGCCACGAATGAATTTTTAACGGTAGAAAATGGGCTGTAAGATGGATTTCCCCTCATAAACATCCGCCTGCCTGTTAGCCCCCACCCAACTTATTCTATAGCTCTTCCATCCATCCATCCATCCATCCGTCCCTCCTCTTCAGCTCATATTTTCCACTGGAAACACTTGACTATGCCAGCAATTCCCTCTACGCCCTCTTTCTTTCGCTCTCTGTGGGTTTTCTTTCTCGCCTCTCCTCTTTCTCACTCTCGCCTCATGCTGGGTTACTCTCCGTCTCGCTCCACTTCTCAGCCCTTTTCACATTATCTCTCACTTCCCCTGCTTTTTCCTCCATCATTCTCTTTTCATCTCCCCTCCCTCCGTGTCAATCATCCCCCCTCCCTCTTCGCCTCCGTCCCCGTGCATCCTCCTCTCCTCCTCTTCCTCACCCCGCTCCCTTCACGCTGCCTCTGTTTTCCTTCCTCTCATTCCTTCAGAGTTTCATTTCACCCCAAGTCATCATATCACCACAGCATGCCCACGCTGCTCCTCCTCCTCCTCCTTCCTCACCTCCTCCAAAATATGAGGCTTATCTGTCGAGCTGTCAACCGGGTCCCCGCTAACAATGGCCTCCTTTCTCCGTGTTCTCCTCTCGCTGCAACAATGAGCTGCTTTCTTTCCCCAAACGCAGAGAGACTCGACGCCTCCTCGTAATATCTCCATGTTTCTCTCTATCATTCTTCTTGCTTGACCTCCCTCTTTCTTCTTTCCATCTCTGCTCCTTCTGCCTCTCAGTCTTTGTCGATACTCTGACTGTCTTTCACCGCCTGTGTCTCTTTCTCTTCAGGCTTTCTTTCCCCATAAGAGCTCTGTGATGTCTCTTGGGATAATAAAGGTGTGTGTGTTGGTGGAGCAGCATCTTTATACGTATGTGCAGTGTTAGCAGGTCAGGAGAGCTCAGGGTGAAGTCAGGACGAACAGATTCTACAGTATTTCTCCATCTGACGGTAATAAAATATGGTTTGCATGGTTTTGGCTGTGACTGTAAACCACATAGAGTAGTGGAGAGAATATTTTTGTGTCCGTAAATACAAATTTTCTGCAGAGACTATGTTAAATGAATGGCAGCTGGATCAGTCCCAAGATCTGGATGAGCATGAAACTCTCCTGGTTGAATCATCACTTAATGAAGTTTAGCAGATGCTTTTGGAAATCGTCCTAACAGTCTGTTTTCATTTTCAGTCGGACGGCCTTCAGTCTAACCAGTGTTCGTGGCACAGAGGGATTCAGTTTTACCTAAACAATCAGTAGAGACCAACGTATCCACTTGAATCTAATGTCAGATTGACAAAGGCCCATAGCCCTCATTGGATAAATTACTTTTTTTAACTGAGTAAATGTCATAAACAGTTGAATCGGTGGAGTGGGCAGATTCAAAGGACTCAATCAATGGCAAATCTGGTGCTTTGATTTAAAAGAAGTCAAAGATACAATCCTTGAGGCATAAAAACTTAATTGTGAAAGTAAGAAACCAATCGATATGCTTAAAATCTCTTTATTTCACTGCTAAAGATTATGCATTGTAGAAATCTGATAACACATTCAGTGGTTTAAATCAGTTCTTTTTCAAATTCTGGTTCAGTTTTGGATGAATTCTTCTGCTGCAGTGTTTGGTCTCCAATTTCAGTGACACAACTCTGAGACACAACTTTCCATTACAAAGTCACACCTTCAAAACTTTACTTAAATCTTCAGTGCAGCACTACTGCATATACATCAATGTTCAGTACATTCTGTTCTTTGCAAAACAAGGCCTATCATCACCAGGTAAAACACTCTGTATTTTTCAATTCCAGAGTTTTTGAATTAGCGACCGAGTTGGCTACAATATGGCAAAAAAAATTTGTGCATACATGAAAAGCACATTTCCACAGTGTTTATGTGATTAGTCTCACTGCCAGAAGAGGGAGACAGAAGTTCTGCACTGCAGGTTTAAGTACAAGTTTGGAAGTATCATCATCAAGATGAACTTAAAAGGATCAAGAGTATAGTATAGGAAATTCATTGTTTTTATAACCTGATCATATGCTCTGTATGTAGAATGTCATTCTGTAAATTAACTATGTCACCTTAACTATCATATAGATAAGAGGGCAGGAGGAGTCCTGATCAGGACCACTGTAATTCACCTCAGTCCTGTATTGCCTGTCCTCAACCTGGCCTCCATCTGTCTTTAAGTTTTTGTTTCTTCCTGGTCTGACTGTGTTCACTGGGAGGCTGCTAATCCCGGTTCTGTTTCCTGCTTACTCAGCTCCGGTTCTGATGCCCATTCTTGTGCCAGTCCTCACCAGCATTCCCCAAAACCTCCCATTCTTCCCAGTCCGGGCAGAGTCAGTTAGTGATAGGATTGCTAGTGCATGGCTAACTGAGCTAACTAGCTAATTCTTACATGTTGCACCTGTAAGAAGTTGTTAATTATGCAGCAGACTTCTGTATTTCTATGTTGAAGTAGTAGTAAAAATACATCCTCTAACTGTATAGAACAGGGATGGGAAATTATTTTTCATAGGGGGCCACATGAGAAATGGTTCAGACTACAGTGGACAAGACAAAAATGATACAAGGTCATAATAACAGTCAAATGTCTAAGAACTGTTCTATGTAGGACACTTCTACTGTTGTGCACCCTTTCTGAATCACCATGTGATAAACTGTGGACTAATATTTTGTTGGCAACATCCAAAACTTGATGTTTTACAGTTGACCAAACATGCTGCACACAGGTTTTGACGATAGTAGCAGGAAAACGTAGAACAACAACATAAACAACAAGCATGTACGCAGCACTGAGCCCTTTCAAAAATAAAGGTCTGATAACTAAACTGTCTTTGCTAGATTTTAAATTTTTGGTGTTTTCATGATGGCCTTGTGGACCTCATGAAAGCTTTCAGTGGGCCACATCTGGCCCAGGTCTGCTACAGATGCTGCTTTGACATTGGACTCACATTAACGATCAGCGCTGACGCTGATTTGCAGTCCATCTTTCACTTTTTGTGGGGGCTGTTGTGCCGTCCTCCTCAGGAGTGCAGCTCCTCTCAGTGACTCCACACACAGCAGCTGAGGAGGCGTGAGCGGCGAGTGACGCCACTGATGCAGAGTGAAATAAGGATGATTCCAATGATCTGCGATAATGTCTCCCTGTGTTTCATGCCCGTCGCTCATTCAGACTTCAAATGCGAGTTGGTCGCACACCACAGCGCCCATCGCTGCAGCTTATGGTGCTGATAGTCACGGTGGCTTTATGGCTGACATGTGTGTATGTGTCAGTGCTGAAAAAAAGAGGAGAAATGATCAAACAAGCCCTAACTTTGATGAGATTATCATTCATTTCGTTTTAATTAACAGTCTTTTAAGTCGGGGTGTTGGAGGGGCAGAGCGGACGTGGTTCGCAGCTGCACTCACACTGAGGGTGACAACCACATTTTACACATGTCACTGATTCATGCTTTAAATCATCCAAAAGACTCTTATCTCTCAGTAGATTGGCTTTTTAACAGCACCAACATTAACATTCATTGTACATGGTGCTTTAAAGTAATTGTGTACCTCTTCAAAAGCCGTATTACCGCAAACTGGTCAGGGTTGGAATCTTTTTGGAGGTTAATAAAACCTGATTTCCCTGTTGAAAAGTTCTTGAGCAAGGCATATAAGAGCTCTGAAAGGTTATCATACTGCCTGGTAAACGCCCCGAGTAAATTAACTTTGATTGTTGCCTCTATATGTTATGTCTTTGCCCTAAGTTGCCCTTGCCACCACCTTAATAGCTTCCCAGAAAATAGTTTAGTCTCCTTCATTTTCGCCGCCCGGCCCCCTGTGCCTCTCCAAATAAATCTTCCAAAATGCAGGGTTTCCTGGCTGTTTCAGAGGGGCTTAGGCGGTAACCTTGCCAGTGGTGCGCGTTGTAAGGGAGGGAAAGGGAGGCTGGAGGAGTCTGTGAGAGCACACGATAACCTTTAGGGCCAAACATCAAGCTCTCTCGCGCTGGAGCCCTGTGCCAGGAAAAGATATGAAATATTTTTCTTGACATTTTGGGAGATTTGATGTATTTTTCATGTTCTTTTAGGGAGGCAGGAAACTACAAGCTCTCTGCTGAGTTCATGTAGGAGTTTTAAAGGCACTGTTGTGTTTTTGTTTTAACACTCACTGACTGAGAGAACGTTGCCTCTGGTTCAGCACATAGAACCTCCACTGATACACCAACCGATCACATCTGGAAGGCTTTCTGTGTTGTCCAGTTGTTGATGCGGAGAAGACCAGTCCTTATTCAGTGTGTCCTCTTATAGAGTCTAATGTCAGCCTGTTTTGATGAAAACGCTTTCTAGAAGCCTATGGCATTATAAACATACTTATAATGCTTTAGCCATAACACATCATAAAGCCTTTTATAATAACTACTAAGGTATAGTATCATAGTACTTAAATAGCACCACTGCTGGTCACTCAAAATATGCCGAAAATGACAGTCATCTCATTTTGAGCCATTTTGGATGAACGATTACGGTAAAGCTATATTTCTTGTGACAACTTCAAAATAAAAGTCAACTGTTGTTTTGCCAGTTAGATGCTTTTAATGTGAAGCTACAGTAGAAGCATTTTTTTCAGGAATTTTGACGGTTTGTAATTCTACAGATATTTAAATATTGTAGTACTTGAATTACTGGTCATTCTGCAGGCCAGATTGGAAGCTTTGGCAGGCCAGATGTGGTCCACGGGCCACCAGTTGGTGATCACTGCAGTACAGTCAGTGTTAGGGTTATTTCAGCTTTTTTTGGCTTCTAAACAGGGGCATGCCAGAAAAAGTTTGGGATTCAAACTTAACTTATAATCACATTATAATGTATTACTAAAGTGAGAATAACAATTTTCTGCAATGTATCACAGCAGATGGATCCTACTGGTGAAGTTTTGATAATAGACTCTGGGCGAGTAAATAAATTGTTTTTAAATAACTAACATCATTTTTAAATTAATATTTTTTGTCAAATTATTAACTTTTAGTAAGTAACTGTGTAATAAGAAGGATAATGTGCAGTTAATGTGTCAATATTGCAAAATAAACCACTTCACAGTGATTCAAGGTGACTCTGCTCCATCCTGTCAGGGTTTATTTTGCCATAATGATCCATTCACTGTACATTATCCTGCTTATTACACAGCTTCTTACCAAAAAAAAAAATCAATAGTTTCACACAAAATGATTTTATTGCTCTTCCAGAATCTATGATCAGAACTGCGACCACAGCAACGGTCTGTGCTTCACAGGTCTATTATACAGAAATAACAGACCTTAGAATGCTGTAATTGACCAATCAGAATCAAATATTTTAAAGTCATCTAATAAGTCATTATAAAACACTTTAAGATGTGTACTGTCCTCTCAAGCACTGAATTCTCTTTGTCAGTGCTGATGGCTATAATTATACATCGCTATAACACATTATAAGTATTTTTGTAATGCTGCATAGACATGGACATCATAGACAGTGGTTTTGTTTTTTTCCTTCCTGGTTTTAAGAAGTTGCTCCATATCAGCAAAATGTCTGAACGTGTTGCAGCCGATTTTGTTTGATATTTTCACTTCTTCTGACCAAAGTATTTAAAATAAATAAAACATGTGTCACCTATATTTTTCTCTCTTACTCATATTTAATTGGTCGCAGATAAAGAGGTGATCATCCCTGTGCTTTCAGGATGCAATTTAGTAATTTGCAGAGCAATTATGACAGTTCTGATGAGATTACTGCCTGGCAACTCACTTGTCCTTCGTCGTCTCTTTGTGATTTAATTTGCAATGCCATGTCAAGAGGCAATCGGTTTGAAGTTTGCAGGCTGTGGAACTCTGCGTGACAAATTAAATCAAACGTTGCTCGAGGCGGCGACATTTGAAGACACATAAGTATTTTTGTTTCTTGTTTTCCTTTTCAGGCAAATATATGCCATCAACACTGCCTATGATATTTTGGGCATCTCTGTTGCCGGCAGTGGACATTTCTGTCCTGTTGTCAGTTGTGATATTCCTGCATGTTTCCCTGTAAACCACAATTATCTCAGTGGATTCAATTGTAAATAATATTTGTGTTTCAAGCTGGATTTCATAATCTTGGCCAAGAATCACGACATCTTCCCACATCACCACCTCAGAAATTAGCTTTTATCTCCCAGTCAAAAGGACTGTCAGATCGAGATAATGACATTTTGAAATAATGACAGCAGAAAAGAGGAATGCAGGGATACAGAGGAGGGGCAAGGTGTCAAAAGAAGAAAGCAAGGGGAAAGGGAACAAGGAGCAAGACAGGGGAATGATTGTGAGAAAAAAAACAAATCAAAAATAAAATCGTTGCAGTAGCTTAGTTCCACTGTGTTCTTTTGCTGTTTCCGCTGGAGGAGACCCAAGTGTTTCTGGGAAGAGGGCGGAGGCCTGAGGAGGTGTGGACGCTTGTCCAGGGGGAATCATTGTTAAAAGCCCAGCTCCTGGCAAGGTGGATGTGTGTGTTTGTGTGTGTTTGTGTGTGGGCGGGTGTGACCTAATGACACATTTCAGACTCGAGACCAGCTAATCGAGGACAGCTGGTGCAATTGGGGACAAAAGCCGTGACCCCAGCTGGAAAAACTCTGATTTTTGGGTCAGTGGTTAAAGTGATAGTTTGGATAATTTGAAGCGGGGTTGGACGAGATTATTGATAGGTTGACACGCCCCCAGTTTGGAGAAGCAGAAAGGATGCAGTGCTATGGATGTGGTCAGCAACAAAAGGTGTGTTAGCTGCTTAAAAAGGTCCACCTGAAAAAGATCAATATTAGTTTAAGTTTTACGTGTATTTAAAATATTTTCACCACTTCACTTTGCCATCATACAGCCTTTTCTGACGGTTAAATACACCAAATATCTCTTCAAACCAACCAAACTCCCTCACAGAACCCAAAAGTTGCTGGTGTACTGCTGCCTCCATGTGTTAGGTAGTTTGTGTTATTGTGTGACTTTGGTGTTTGAAAAGGACAGTTTGGATTCACCAAACTCACACAATAACAGCAACAAGTGATTCAGGCAGAAATAGACCAGCCGCTCATTTGCTCTGCAAGCTAAAAGGTAAAGTTTTTGCCTGAGTAGTTTGTTTGGTTTGAAGAAAGGGATGAGAGTGTGTGTGTGTGTGTGTGTGTGTGTGTGTGTGTGTGTGTGTGTGTGTGTGTGTGTGTGTGTGTGTGTGTGTGTGTGTAAAGGCAAGGTTAAGTAGTGAAAATATTCTCAACGTAGTGTATACTTAATCCGATATCTTTTTTCTTTTTAGCTGTTTTTTTTAAAGTTGCTAACATTTAAATTTTGCTGCTGACTGTCTACAGCAGTACATGCTTTAGTTTTCATGCTGTTGCTCATATCTGCTTCTCCAAACTGGGGGTGTGTGGACCACCATCTACTGTAGGTAAAACACCGACTATGGATAAGGACATCATGCAACCACACCTGAAATAACCCAAACTATCCCTTTAAGGTTAGAGTAAGGGTAGGACTCCAGGTAATGAATGTATTGTCCCCAAAATGTGCAGGAGCACATTTGATGTTATCTGGGTGGCCGCATGTGTGTGTCTGAGGGAAAATGCACACACAGCTTTCTTTGTGTATCTGTCTGTGGCCTTGTATGCATGTCTGTGTCCATTTCTGTGCATGTCTGCGTGTTTCAGAATGTGTGTGTGTGCTGGTCCGTGTGTGTTTATGTGTATGTGTGTTCTCCCCCGGCACTGCCTGTGTGCTGGTTAGAGCATTAATGATGTGTCTGGGGAGCACTGCCTCTACATAATTTATCAACCAGGATTTATTAGCCGCAGAATTAACTTGTAGGGGCCGGGGAGCGCAGGATGCATTTGTTCTTGTTTTGGGATTTATGTGTGTGGATGCATTGTCACTCCCATGTGATCCATTTCTCTCCATCAGCCTCCTGCCACGGGGACGTCCCCAGTCGTATAATTGGCCAAGTTATTTTAATTTTAGTCGAGTTTGAATCACAATTCAGAGCACTGCTTTTCACTGTGCGTGCGCGCGTGTGTGTGTGTGTGTATATACCATGTTGAATAGCCACAGCAGTAAATCCTGCTCATGTAGTTTTTAGCACAAACTGGATCCTTTATTTCTACATTGGCCCCTGTCAGAAATGTTTAAAATAAGCACAACTTGCATGAGTAAGACTTAAATTTAGACATATTGGAAGACAAATCACAACATGAGAAATAAAAACGTGAGGATTTCACTGGCACATTCCACAACCAATCCAACAAAAGCAGCCATCCTTGAATCCACGAAATTGTCGTGAACTCGACAAAAAACCTCATACTTTGTGGAAGAAAAAGTTTCATTTGTGCATGGGTACTTTTTTCTTTTTCTAAGAAACTGTCAAGAACATTACTTTTTTTCATAGTCAGTCACTGAATGTTCTATATCTGAAAGCCTTCACTTTACGTTTTCTTCATTCACCTCACTTCATTTTCTTTCTTTAAAACATTATGTGCAGATCAGGCATAATGTTTCTAATATTTTTTATCCCATCAAATCAAAACACACCCCTTTATTTGTGATTAATCATCTCCTATCATGTACAGGACTGTAAGTACCTTGGCACACTGATATGGAGCAACACCAGTGTTAGGTTTGCAAAGACTCAACAGCATCTGTACTTTTTAAGGAAATTTAGAAGTTTTAATGTGGACAGAAATAGGGTTGTTAATTGCTGTTAATAATTACACCAATTGAAAATGTATTACCTGACAACGTGTGCCTTGTTAGTCTTGAAAGGGCATTTGACATTGCGAGAGCAATTATTTTATTCTGTTAATTTGAATGATTTGTGCTTAATTTTCACCACTGGTTGGCCTCAGAATGCTGTCTAGTGGGACGCAGAATTCAATTTTATTTTTTTTAGTTTTTATTTTGGGTAATTTACAAAGCTAGTTATTCTTGTATATAAATGTGCTCCAGAATTCAGATACACAAAAATGCTATCATGATACATCACCAGGTAGAAAACAAACATGTTTTGACACTGTTAACTTGGATGCGGTGACACAAAATGGTTTTTGAAATGAAAAAGTGATGTGGGAGAACACCCTGCACCAGTAAAAGCTTCACAGTGAGTGGTGAGGAAATCTGACCCTGAATACATTAAATTTAGATTCAAAACAGCAGCAGTGATGCTGAGGTGAAAGCACAGTGTGTTGAACGTGGTGAAATGCAGTCGCAGCCCAGTTTATTTTTAGTCACACTATTTTATTTATTTTTCTCTCATTTATTTGGGATAGTGGTCCTCAGAAGGTTTTAACAATCAGAAGTAACAAAAGGTTGAATTTAGCTCACAATATCACAGCAGACCCACTGCACTCTCCATGGCCTAAAAACGTTCTTTTATGTTCAGGGTGAAGGTCCAACATGGCACCGTCAACTTCATTTTATGTCCTTAATGGATTTCCCAAATTGATGCTTTTTTGTGATGTTTCATTCATTCATTCATGTGTACTGAACATGCATCGATTCATTTCTGTTTTGTTCATCTTTCAGATCACAGAGATGGGTAAGGATTCCCTCCCTGCCTGGCTGCACTGGGACTCAAGCAGCAGAATCCTGCAGGGTCTACCTTTGGAGGAAGACAAAGGGGTCCATTACATCTCCGTATCCATCTCCAACAACTCAAAATCCTCCTATTCTTCGGAGGTGTTCTCCATTGAGGTACACCCTGAAGATCACCTGGACACAGATTCAGCCCAGCTGGCATCCAACCAGGCCGAAGATGACGTCCAGCCGTTCGTGTGTGGCAACGAGGAGCCGGTCACAGTGCTGACGGTGATCCTGGACGCCGATTTGACCAAGATGAGCTCCAAGCAGAGGGTGGAGCTCCTGGATAATATGAGGAGCTTCTCTGGGGTTGGGCTCCAGCACATGAAGATTCTCCCTGTGGTCAACAACAGGCTGTTCGACATGTCTGCGTTCATGGCTGGGCCGGGTAATGCAAAAAAGGTGAGCAAACGCACAAGCAGTGAGGCTATTCTTACATGATACTGCCATGTTAGCTTTAATGAAAAAGGGTACTGACCTAAAGATTTATAAAATGGTGTGAGGAACCATCTTGATCTGAATGTTGAAAATATGGAGCAGATGGTCAACAATGAAACCATCCCTCAGATTTTAGTGATACAGACTACATGGAAGACTACAGTGGTCAAGCATCAGCCATCCTTACAGTCTGTTTACGACCAGGTTACACTAAGACAAGCTGTGTTGGCTTTCTGACATTTGGAGCCTCAGGCACTGAATAACTAGTGGGTTCCAACTCACATTTCAGAACATTTCGTGGCTTCAAAAATCTGATTGTATAAATGCCAAAAAACATTAAGAACCTTAATATCGATGCTCAAAATGGTCAGGAACCCCACTATCACAGCTCGAAATTGTAAAGAACCCTTATATTAATGCTTGAAATCTCAAAAAAGCCAATAGACACTAAAAATTGTACACAACCTAGATTTGCTTTGTATAAATGCTGAAAATTAATGAGAACCCCAAACCCCCACAGCTAGAACTCATCAAGAAAAACTGTCAACATCCAAAAATGTTCCAAACATTGTTCTCAATTAACTTCTTATAGCTGTGAAATGAAAAGGTCCATAAGAAAGATCTCGGATGGTTCAGAAACAAGGCCTTCTTTTTTTTTGTATTATTAGTGATGTTAATATTGAGGTTTGCTTTTTTCTGTCAGCCTGGGTTTGTAAAACCTTTCCCTAGAAATTTCCCTTTCTGTGGGAAATAAAGTTAATCTTGAATGTTAAATGAAAAATTAGAATGAATGCTACTGAGTGCATGAGTATATGTTAATTAATAATTTAATATATCGCTTTATCAGATGGATAATTAGATTAACAATTCTCAATGTCTCCCCAGGTGGTGGAGAACGGAGCTCTGTTGTCCTGGAAGCTCGGCTGTTCGCTGGAGCAGAGCACCGTCCCAAATATCAACAGCGTCCAGGGTCCCGCAAAGGAAGGCACAATGTCAGCCAAGCTGGGCTACCCTGTGGTGGGATGGCACATTGCCAACAAGAAACCCCATGTCCCAAAGCGGGTGAGGCGCCAATTAAACAACACTCCAACACCTGTTCTGGCAGTGCTTCCTCCAACAACTGTAGTGGAGCCTCCAGTGAGGATTATCCCAACCCTCTCCTCTCCCTCTATTGCTGCACCAACCGAAAGCTCTGCTCCGCCAGTAAGAGGCCCCGTTCCTCTTCCAGGCAAACCTACAATCAGAGTCCATGACCCTATTGCCCATACCCCAACCCTGGGACCCACTCAACCAACAAGGGTAATGGAAACCACCAGCACCATGCCGATTCAGCCAACCATGACCAGGCCAACTTACGTAGAGGCCACTGCCACACCGCCCACACCGACTAGAAGACCTACCAAAAAACCTAAGAGACCCAAAACCACACCGGTGCCCAGAGAGCCAAAGACCTCCACAGCCAAGCCATCCAGGCGCACCACACCATCACCTGGTGTCGTCCCAGATCTGTCCAATGAGAAGCCTGTCCTGCGTAACCCCATTGACCAGGTCAATGCGTTGGTGGGCACCTATTTCGAGGTTAAGATCCCATCTGATACCTTCTTTGATAAAGAGGATGGCACGACAGACAAGTTGCGTCTAACTCTGAGACAGAACCACAATGAAGTAGTCGGAGAGGGCTCCTGGATCCAGTTCAACACCACCAGCCAACTTCTCTACGGCCTTCCTGACATCCAACATGTGGGGAAACACGAATACTTCATGCAGGCGACTGACAAAGGTGGCCTCAATGCAATTGATGCCTTTGAGGTGCGTGTGAATCGCTGGCCCATCAATGACAAGACCCCTGTGATCTTCACGGCCACATTTGATGGTGAGCCACGTTCAGTAACAAACGACATCCACAAAAAGATTATGCTGGTCAAGAAGCTGGCGCTGTCACTTGGGGACCGCAACAGCAGCACAGTAAGTCTAAGAAATATCACCAAGGGGTCCATTGTGGTGGAGTGGACTAACACCAGCCTCCCGCAGTACCCTTGTCCAAAGGAACAGCTCATGGCCATGAGCAACAAGCTTGCTGAGGAGGGAAGACCCTCGGATGCCTTCAAGAACACCATGGGGCCGGAGTTCAGAGTGCTGGACATCAAGGCCAAAGGAAGGGCAAGCTGCAGAACTTATTCCTTCATCCCACAGGGAGAGATTGATATACCAGAACCTCCACCAGTCACTCCAGCTCTGGGAACTGGCCGGCAGAGCACTGATGATGTCTATCTCCACACGGTCATTCCCGCTGTGGTGGTGGCAGCCATTTTGTTGATAGCAGGTATCATCGCAATGATCTGCTACAGGAAGAAACGAAAGGGCAAGCTGACTATCGAGGACCAGGCAACCTTCATCAAGAAAGGTGTGCCGATTATCTTCGCAGACGAACTTGATGACTCTAAGCCGCCTCCATCGTCCAGTATGCCCTTGATTTTACAGGAAGAGAAGCCCCCTCTTCCACCCCCAGAGTACCCCAACATGGCCACGCCAGAGACCACACCCCTCAACCAGGAGCTGCTGGGGGAGTACACAGCTCTGCGGGACGAGGATCCTAATGCACCTCCCTACCAGCCACCACCTCCCTTCACCACTCCCATGGAGGGCAAGGGCTCCCGTCCCAAGAACATGACTCCCTACAGATCTCCACCTCCCTACGTGCCACCCTAAGACTTGTTTCACCCTCCCCTCGTAGGGCGGAGGGAGAGGACGCCTGAGGAACTGTGACGGTTTCCATTCTGGTGTTTGTCTGTCTGGACATTTACAGGGAGAGATGACAAGAGGTGCTAAAGTACAAAACAGCTACAGGGGACTTTGGTTTGGGAGGGGGAGGAATGAGTCGGGTGGGGTTTTACAGTAGACGGATGGGATGATTGGTCGAAACAGCTGGGAGTGACTACTGTTTTAGTGGTAGCCCAGCTACTACAGTGGCCTAAGACAAACCAATTCTCGTCACATTGGCTTTTGGATCGACCAGTTGGTCAGAAGCGTCGATTGGGAGACGTGTTCTCCCGTCCCAGCATTTCATTTTGTTTTCCTCTGTTGATTTACTGGCTTTTATTTTGTTTTTTTCCCCTCATTATCCCAAGATTCTTTTTTTTTTTTTTTTTTTGTCTGGACTGAACCGTTTGCCTAACAACTCTTCTTTTGTCTTGCTTTCGAATAATACGAGGAGACAGTGAACTGCCACCAGACCACTGCAGGCGACAACTCGTGTTTTTAATAAGGAGTGAGATTCTCTGAATATGAAAACAGTGATCACAACAATCTCAAATCACCCCTGCAGACGACACAAGAGAATGAGAGGCCAAGGTGTGTGTGTGAGGGTGTGTGCGTGTGTGTGAATGAGTGGGTGTGTTTGTTCAGATTCAATACGGTTTGCCTTTTAACACTAGTTGTCTGTTTCTATCCTTATTCACAATGTCTAGTAAAGATGAGAATAACAAGGTAGCCTAAAAAAGATTTAGAGATGAATAATAAATAATTTGTTTGTTTCATTGGTTTTGAAATTCACTGTATATCTGGAAGATGTTATGATAGATTGTGTTATATTTTTTTGGTGGTGGTGGAAAAAAGCGGGAAGAAAGGGACTGCCTCGCTAAAATAAGCTGCGGGAGCTCTTTATTCCTGTTTTGATAATAACGATTACAGTCCATTAGATTAAAAAAAAAAAAAAAACACCTTCCTCTCAGTTACCTTCATACCCGCAGGCTCAATGAGGTGCAACAAGAACACTGGCTGGGATGAGGTAAAAACATGAACTACTGTTTTTCTATGAAAGAGATTATCTACTATCAACTTGTAAATGCTGAGTTTAGTGTGGATTTGGATGCAAAATGTTTTGCTTTATGCAGATTTCAATTCATGCAATTTGAACTGTATTCCGTCGCTATAGCAACGTTTCCTTCACCCACAAACTTTGATTTTTCATTCTGAAGTTACTCCACTTTTCACAGTTAGCATGGTACGTATTGTTTGTAGTATTAACTGTTCGTTTTGTATCTACACTCTCAGAAATAAGGGTTCCAAAAGAGTTCCTTCCTGAAGAGGTGAGGTTTTTTGTCTTTGCACCATAATATAAAAGTGCTCTCTGTAGATGCCCCTGGGTGGGTTCTAGATAAAACCCTTGTAATATATTTTTAATAGAACCCCCTGGGTGGGTTCTTTTTGGCACCCTTAAGAGGTGCAAGGGTTCTGGATAGAATTCCCAGACATAGTTGTTGGTGCAACCAATGTTCTATGTAGAACCTCTCATAGTGCATTCTGGTGGAAACCTTTACACAAGGTTCTAAAACCCAAAAAGGGTTCTTCTATGGGAACAAGCCAAAGAACGCTTTATGTTTCTGGTTATCATCTTTATTTCTGAGAATGAAGTGTTTTTGAACATTTTGATAATAACCTGAGTGTCTTTGATACCCATTAGCAATGTTAGCTAGCTAGCACTGTCATCCTCATTTAACAGAAACTAAATACAGCTCTCCAAAGATATGACAAGTGGAAAGTTGAGCCAACAGTTTTGGTTCTGTTTTGGTTTTGTTTCATTTCTGTCAAGTTTGAATGAAGATGATGATGATAATGATGCTAGCTAACGTTGCTAATGGCTATCTAAGACATCAAAATCGTCAAAATGCACGAAACCGTTATATAAAATCAAACTGTAAATACTATTAACAATATGTACCAAGCTAACTGAAAAATTAAGTAAGTAAATGATAAAAAAAAGTCACTAAGTTTGTTAGCAAAGGTAACGTTAGCATTGACAGGAAGTAAACAGATGTGCAGTCCATAAAACAAGACATTCGTGGAAGTAGAGAATTTGTCGACCGTGTTACTCGGGGTTAACGAAACCACAGTAAAAGTGAAAATGCCATTTCTGCCCTTTTCCACACACATACAGTACATAAACAGGAAAAGGAGCCCTTCAGTTTATTTTGGAGCAGGGATGATAATTATTTTTTTATGTACTGAGGCAGTTCTGCTCTCCGGTCCGAGGAGAAACGCTGTGTGCCATGGAGACTCTCCCAGCTGGGATTGTACAGATATTCACATTTTAGAGGTCACAGAGGAGTCGACACTGAGGCAGAGATTCGCAGGGAAGAAAGAACCTTGAATTTCCAGTAATTAGCTCACTGAAAAATTGTCAAATCTCCTTCTAATTTTTTTACAAAGTTTTTGATACAGCCTCAAATTGTTTGATTATTAAAAGAAAATCATGATTAATGATTAGTCTTCTGTGATTTGTAAAATCTTAGCCTAGAAGTTCAATTATGATTCAATTATGTACACTTTCTTTTTTTTTGTCATGGGTCACATATTTCAAGTGTTTTATTTTATTGTGTGTGTTTGCATATCAAAATGTATCTCCCACTATACAAAGATGGAATGACCGATATTTTATGTAATCACAAATTTTATTTTTCTGTCCTTATGTTTGCTAATGAGTTTCAACTGAAAGTGACCCTTTGCAATAATAATGTAAGGCGCAGTCCACTCAGTGACTGGTCGATGCAGGCTGAAGCGAGTGACTCGTATTGTCATAATATTGTTGGTTTTTGCAGGATGCCAAGGCTTTTTTGCTTTTCAAGTGTGCATTGTCATAATAAAACCAACTGGTACGATAAAAAACAAAAATCAACCCTCTTCATTCATGTATGTGATTTCATGTATCCTCTCTGGTTCTGTGTGGAGACACAGGAGCGCCATAAAAAAAAAGACTAAATCTGTAAAAGAAGAAGAAAATAAAGGTGGAAATATAAAGCGGGGTAAATAAAATAATGAATAAGTAAATTTTAAAAATGTGGAAATATAAAGAAAATGTATATGGACATACAAAGACACATAACAAAATATAAAATAATAATTAATAAGCATATTTATTTATGTTCACATTTATTTCAGCATATATATACACTACAACTATACTATAGTATATCTTTTTTAAAATGTGTATCTGTTGCATATAGCCTATACTTTTATTTTTAAAAAGTATAATGTCAGTTATTTATTTTAGTCCCATTTTTTCCCCCCATCTTTGCAAATTAATTTGCAGCTTTTCTCTTCAAGGAAAAGTAAAAGTACTACAGTGAAAAGCAGTAATGGAAAAAAAAAAAAAGTAACTAAATAAATGACATGATTTAAGATCAAATTTAACAGAACATGTACAGAAAAATACAGTAATTCATCTACCAAAAGAAGAATTAAAAATTAAAAACTATAAACTAAACTACAATAAATATATACAGAAATAAATTAAGAAATGAATTATTTAAAGGAATGATAATATAGTTAATATATGTATTAGAAATGACTCCGTTTTCTGTATAATGCTTATTTATTTATATAATGCATTTATTTATATCCTGATATTTTTCCTTGTTCTTTTCTCCATTACTTTTTTGGGAAAAAGAAAATAAGAAAAGAATAAGGAAAAATAAAATGATTAAAATAAATAAATAAATTATATTATATTATAAAAAAATTACATTGCCTAAAAAATAAAAATATGAAAATCTATGTATGTAAAAAGTACAATTTGCGTGATAAAAAGGAGTGCAGATTTAAAAAATATGAAATACATTCTGAAATAAATCAATAAATAAAGTGAAAATGCCAACAATTATTCTTAGTTTTATATATAAATTACTCCGTTTTTTTTGTTATGTTTGTTCATTTATTTCCTAAATATAGGCCTGTGTATTTATTTTTATCCTGTTATTTTTTTCCCGTCACTTTTGTACTGCACTTTTGATTGAGACCTTGGCCCTTAATGAAACAGCAAAAGCAATACAGGGGAAAGTAAAAGTAAAAGAAAGAGAGAAAATAAAAGGATGAAAATTAATACATGACATTTAAAAACTAATTAACTGTGCACAAAAAATATAATTATATGTTAAAAATAATAAATGCATATATCTTAAAAAATATACATAGAAATAAATGTGAAAATAAATTAAAATGGTTATAATTCTTCTTGTATATTTGTATTTGTATTAACTTTATCATTCTTGAATTATTTTCTTTTGATATTTCCACATTATTTTCTCACTCTTTTACAGCGTTATTATTTTTTACGGCCCTCCTGTGACTCTGTAGTTTTCCATCCCGTCATATTCCTGCTCTGAACCTGACGGATGTTTATGGATGAGCGTTTTGATCACTGTCACATTTCTTCTGCCTCCACTTAGCCCTGAATTGATAAATCAATCTGTCTGTAGTCCACCAGAGTTTTTAGCTCCCTGGACGGGCTTCCTGCCTGGACGCCGTCTCCGGTCTCTGGACTCACTGGACCGCTCGTCCTGCTGTCCTTTAAATTATTCTGCTATTGAATGACTGGTCGGACAATTCAGTTTGAAAGCTCTTGTCCATTACAAAGACGACGCAGTGAAAACACCCGCTCAGCTCCAGCTGTCTCTCCACACACTGCATACAGATAATTTGCATTGATCACTCAGAATATTGATTAGATGTAAACAATCTGCCGGCTCTGTTGCACCTCTGTGATAACGCATGACAGAGTTTAATTTGGAAATAGAAGAAGCGATGATGGATGTATTCCCAAGACATCTTTAGTCGCTAAAATGGATAAACGGATCATAGTAAGGACAATGATTAATGGAGGATTGATTTGATTTGATTGAGACGACTTGTTCTATGACGAGGTCATGGGATTGATAGCCGTTTGTGCTCATTAAACTTTTACTACGAGCTGAGAGAAGAAGAAAACAGGTTGGTTTTAGCTCCACTTCCTACGTTACTTTATGCTGTTTACAAGATTGATTATGAAAAAGTATCTCAGTTCAGTTTATGAATTATTAACATTAAAATATCCTGTGCTCTGGGTGGTCTTTCAACTGTTACACCATTCTAACAGCGGGTGTACTTTATGGTACTGACAGTTTTTTTCCACAGTAAAAACTTAAACTTATTTGTTTTGTTTTGTTTTTGTCAGTCAGTGTGTTACAGAAGCTACGCTTACGAAGCTTAAAAGTGCACAGGCAGATTATTTCAGAGCATTTCTGAATAAGGG
This sequence comes from Lutjanus erythropterus, assembly GCF_056507025.1. Taxonomy (NCBI): domain Eukaryota; kingdom Metazoa; phylum Chordata; class Actinopteri; order Lutjaniformes; family Lutjanidae; genus Lutjanus; species Lutjanus erythropterus. Next base: position 47,675,365 of record NC_139318.1, on the reverse strand, counting down.
AATAAGGAATCAAATATATTTTTTAGATTAGTTGGTGCATTAAAAATAAAACTCTCTTGTGCCAGACTCTCTCTGTGTTGGTGGTTCGCTGATGAACAAGTGGGTCGGGTTCGGGTCGTGTCGGGCTCTAACATAATATTATCATGGTTAGCAGCTGTACTATAGGAGGACGCACACTTTCGCTTCCTCTGACTGAAAATGTGATGTTTTCAAATCACTGATGACAACAAAAGGCATTAAAATGAGTCTTACTGTTAAAAACACTCACGGAGGCTGACAGAGGAATGTTAATGTTGTACGCTGAAATGAAAAAAGACAATGAATCGTTGAATATTTGTTCTGTGAAGCCAAATTTGATTCGACTGAAAAAGTTCTTCGTTGGGGACACACCCCAGTAACAGCATTAATTAACCTGTCATAAAGTCCTGATGTACATACATACTGAAGGGGCAACAACTTCTAGTAAATATTTATTTTCTATTACATCATTTATTTAGTAATAATTAACTGGCCTGGACTCATCCTCCTCCTCATCTCACCTCCTCTACACAAGGACAGAGTTATTTTAAGAATTGTATTCTGATACAGTTACTAATTACCTGATGTAGTCAATCTGATTACTTGTTGTTTTTAGGGCCGCAACTAAAGATTTTTCTTTTTTTTTTTTAATGAATCAAATCAATTAATCCATGAATTGATCCTGTCACAGTCTTATCAGTTGAAAACTAGGTTGTCATTAGGTTGTTTTTCTGGTTTGTAATTTGTCAAAAAATGGTCAAAAAAGTTCATGAGTGCAGAAAAGAAGTAAAGAAACCAGAAAATATTCACATTTGAGAAACTGAAATCAGAGAATTTGGACTTTTTCTTCTTAAAAAACTCAAAATGACTAATCAATCATCAAAATGACATTTTTGCTCAAAAAATGAACTAATTTCCTTTTAAAGTGACTACTTGACTAATCAAATAATCATTGCAACTTGTGTTTATGGTACTCAGTGGGGCTCAGTACTGTTTATTAGAGCTCAGACTAACAATTACTGTCATTATCCATTAATCTGTCGACCATTTCATCGAGTAACTGATTGTTGTTTAGTAAAAATAGTAAAATATTTTTTTTTTAAAAAGCTGATCACTCAAGGTAACGTCCTCAAATGTCTTGTTTTGTCCACAACCCACAGAAATGAGAAAATATTCACATTTAAGAAGCTAAAATCAGAAAATTCAGACTTTTTCCTCTTAAAAAATGACTCAAAACAATTAATCAGTTATAGAGATTAATTTAATAACAGATTGATTGTTGCGGTTCTAAGTGTTTTATGTTTGTTGTTCGTTGTCCAGCTGTTCCTTCCTTTGCTGTGCACAATTTATTGATTGATCAACTGATTTAAAAGACAAATAATGTTGAAATGTCCGCTCAGTGAAGCATTTTTTCACAGGAGGCCATGATAAACTGGCAGCTGTGTGCACTGTGCATGGTAGGATGTTGTTCTTTATTTTAAGACTGTAATCCTACTAATAATCCATATTTTTATTGAATGCACCTGTAATCTGATTACATCTTTTTTTTTACCTGTAACTGTAATGGAATACAGCTGCCTTTTTTAAAATCCAGATTATGTAATCTGTTACTCTCCTGTCCTGCAGAAAACTTTTGGGGAGAATAATGTTATTAGTCACATTCATCTGGAACTTTGTTGACTGTTTTGTTGTTTTTGAGTTAAGAGATTTTTATTGAGTTTATTGAACATGAAATAATGGATCATACTTAAAATTACCCAACTTTTGAGGGGGGCAGTTGCATTTACTGAAAATATTTAAGATCTGGTTAACTTCAACTTTTAAGTTTATAAACTCCAGAAAATTACGGCAACTGATTGCCTCAATATTTTTTGTCTCTTTTTTGGTGAATAACTGAAAAATAACTCAAAATACGTTTGCAGGGAGGTGGAGAGAGAGTCTGTCACCACAACCGTACAAAAGCTACAAAAAGTGCAATTTCACATAACGGATAATGACAGTATGTGTGTTATTAACATTATATCAATATTTCTTTGACACTATTTCAAACTTAAATCAGTAATATGTTCATTTCAGAGGTAAAGAGGTCGAATCAAAACATCTTTAGTCTCTTAATCTTTATTATAATCTGTTGTATTGGATTTCATGTTTGATATTCATGATATTTTGCCCCCACCCTGCACAGCAGCACTCTGTCACTTATTTCTCATCTTAAATGTGCTGAAAATGTGATTGGGGGATTCTGGGAGATTACAGATGTGCTGAGTTTGCATTTTTTACACGGCCTAATCAGTCGCCTTCGAAGCTGCAGACAAGCTCAATCTATCACAGCCAAGTTGCTAAAATGATTTGTGGAGCCACTTTGTCTGCACGCTGCAGGGACGTTGCATCACAATGAGTCAAGTTTGTTTTATTTTTGTTCCAGAATTTGAGGTAAAATGGGTTCTACAAACAGTCAGGAGGCGTGATGTGTTCAGTGGTCACAGCTGTTTGTTACAGTTCACAGAGGCTGAACTACAGTTACGTGGTTTATGTAGGACACTTGTGATTAAGAGGCCTCGGCTGGTGCTTTACAAAGCCTCTCACAATAACAGGAGGACACTTAATAAATACAAGAATAGGAACATTTCTCAGAATAGAAGCTCCAGAGCAGGATCAACTGTCAGACTGCATGACTGTACACTCAACATGGACTCCACGCTCCCTGGATACGGCTCTCTGCGCTCCTATTCTTAGAGACGTGATGAATACGAGCCTGAACTCTGAACAGAAACTAGATCAAAATAATTATTCATAACAAGAAGTGAAAACTTCAAATTTATTTAGAACTTCTTCTAACTTAAAAATGTAAAATTTAATTCAAAATTTCAATCACCGCAAATATTTTAAGTTTTGAGGAAAATTATTTAAGAGTTTTATTAAAGGGATAATTCATCCAAAAAATGGTTAGTCCACAAAACACTGCTCGAGTTTCAGTGTTGCACAATATCCAAAACAATGGAAGTGAATGGTAAAAGAAAAACAGAGGAAAGACAGAGGAAAAGAACCAAACAAAAAAAAAAAAAAAAAACAGAAAATGCCTCCATACTGCTCGTCTGGTGTAATCCAAGTCTCCTAAAGCCCCAACATGCTAAGTTGACTGAAATAAATGTCATTTCCACCATGTTTTTATCCTGAATCTTCACTGTAGATCTTTAGCTTGGAGCCACGTTCACATGCACACCTTCTGAACTGTGTGTGTGTGTGTGTGTGTGTGTGTGTGTGTGTGGAGTGATGGTGTACTTTCACTTACAAACACTGTTTGGGAGATTGTGCAACACTGTTTTCCAGTGAAACTCCAGCAGTGTTTTGCAGACTAACAAAATAAATCTGAGCCTCTGTCAGCACAAGGGTGAGTAGATTTCTGGGTGAACTATCCCTTTAAGTCAATGTTTTGTTTTGTTGTTTTTGAGTTAAGAGATTTTTATTGAGTTTATTGAACATGAAATAATGGATCACACTTAAAATTACCCAACTTTTGAGGGGGGACAGTTGCATTTACTGAAAATATTTAAGCTCTGGTTAACTTCAACTTTTAAGTTTATAGACTCCAGAAAATTATGGCAACTGATTGCCTCAATATTTTTCAGTACTGTCAACATATTCAGGTTTATTGTGAAGGAGTTGTCAGAAGTTTCCATACTGAAGATACTTTCAAATGATTCAATGAGCTTCATGTAAGAACTCTCAAATTTCTTTCTTATTTTCTCTTAATTTTCTGTTATGACAACAAATAAGAGAAGTCAACTCCAGATGCACCAAATATTCTTAACATCCATATTTGCTGTTGAAACCCACTTGATCATAAATTACAGGACGTGGTTTATCAGCACAGGCAACGCCACATAAACACCAGATGAGGGCAGGAAGCAGAACTTTATGAAGTCTTGTGGTTTCGCAAAATGTTGTGTCAGCAGAGACGCAGACTAACTGAGGTGAATGAACTGAAGTGAGAGAGTTATAAATAAAAAAATTAGAGTTAAATAAATGTAGTTTATTGTTGCTTATTTTTATCCAATTGTTGGTAGTAAAGGACAGGAAATTTAAAGTTTGTTGCTATTATTTACCAACTGATTTGGAGCTTAAAGAAAAAATCTTTACATATATATATATATTGAAACTTTTATTTTAAATATTTAATTATTTAATGATGTATTTAGTCATATTTTTGGCTTGTCTAATAATAATTACGACAGTTTCTGGGCTCCAGTTTCCAGCCTGAAGTCTTTAAAATACTGAACTTAAGATGGTTTGAAACACATTTGTGAAGCAGGAAACAGATGTGGGAAGATTTATAAAATATGATATCTTTAACAGTTTTTTTTTTTTCTCAGGTCCAAATGTTCTGTAACAGGTGAAACACTGAATGTTTTTTTTTTAATTATTTTTATATAACTAGAGATTTAAATAATAATTATAATGATATAATAATTATTTAGTTATTCATTTGAAAAGGGAAAATGTACATAGCTAAAGGGTTTTGCCAGATGTTGTTGTGCGTACACTATAAATAATATTTTTTTTCCTTATGTTAGACAAACTATTAACAGACTGAAAACAAGAGGCTGTTTTCTTAAGAAAAGAAACGCTCCTGACCACTCAAAGAAATTTCTTACTGAAGGGATGAGCAAAAATAAAATAACATTTTCAAACGCTTTGGTAAATCCCAGCAATCGATGAGTCCTAACAGAACGCTGTCTTGTAACGTCACACAGCTCGGAGCGCCGACGACCTCATCCTCTGGTAGGAGAGAGGAGAAGCAGAGATGAAGGACGCGTCGGCACATTGAAGTGAAGTGGTGTTGTTCACTCACTGCTTCTCTTGCTTTTCTTCAAACAGCTCTTTTGATTGAGCGTCCTTTGTGTTCTGTTCAATAGACGTGAGCTACAGCTGCTGAAGTGTAACAGAATCTAAAGAAAGAAATCTATATTCATTTCTTTCTGATCTTTGGGAATGTGTCGTATACAACTTCATAATGCACTTCATATGTCTTTTTTATTTTAGTTAGTTTCATGGAGAAGGTTTGATCTCATCTTATGACTTCAGTCAATTCTTCCATACACAGAAAACAAAGGAAGGAAATGGAGACTGATTTCTTCAGCTGGGATAAGTTAAAGGGACAGTTCACCCTCAAATCAAAGATTTATTTCTCCTCAGGCTACGGTGTCGAGCTGTTGTGACCCAGTTAACTACATCACCACACAGAGAGACGCGTGCATCTACTCATGGACGAGAGGCTCGAGCTTGTGACAGTGCAGGATGTAAACATTAAAGGGATAGTTCACCCAAAAATAAAAATTCAGTTCATCTACTCAGCCTCATGCCGACTTAAGGTCGGGTTCGGTTTTTCAGTCCACAGGAAAACAACGTTGCAGAATCTTCAAAACAATAAGTATGTAATGTACTGTAATGTAACATAATGTATGTAAGTCTTGACAGATTTTTCACCTGTACTCTACCATATATTGTATATGATCAAATGTAGACTTGACAACATCAACATACGGTCATGATCTCTGGAAAAGAGACAGTGCTGTTGAGTTTCAAATGTATTTTTTTGCTCTTTTGCCAGTCAATCCCATTATACTGAAGAGAAGGCAGGCATCTCTATGGTCGATATCTCTAACACTCTGCAACTCACATAAAAAAAAAAAAACATTGATTGATAAACAGCACTACAGACCAGAGGACATTTTTTATTGATTTGGGGGTGAACTGTCCCTTTAAATATTAATTATTCCATCTATTTTTTTCTTCTTTTCTCGTTTTTTAAAACACTACTTTCATTCATAAGGTAGGCCTATACAATTCTGAATTAAAGTTAGCCTTCACTGAACGCATTATTTATTTTTTAGATTTATTACATACGATAAAAGCACATTTAATCCCTTTTAAAAGAAACCTTAAATAACAGGGAAAATTCCCACAGTGAGAACCAGGTAAAATGTATTTGACAAAGTGGAACAAAGAGAAATATTGCTTGAGTCAGCCCTCTGATAGATGATTGGTTCTCTGTGGAGTTCTGTGGACATTATGAGACGTAATTTCAGCTGACTGAATCTCTTTTTTTTCTTTTAGTAATTGAACAATCTCGTGAAAGGTCCAAGAACATACCTTTTGACAGCTGTGCAGCGCATTGTTTGAGGAAATGGTACGGCCCCAGTCACAAAGGCTTCCTGTTCTAGTTCTTTCTGCAGGGAAGGTTGATTAAAGCCCTCAACTGCAGCCCACGGTGGAGTGTTCTGGGTCTGTAATAAAAAAGGAGACCACATGGAGTCTGACGATTGGGCGGAAACTGTGCTGTGAAGTCGAGGATTGGGGCTTTAAATTGAAAATAAATTAACTATCCATCCCGGGAAAAGTCATTCAGAAAACAATTGAGCTGGTCTCCTGCAGCCTGGCTATTATCTGGATAATCATGAGGACTTTCAACACTGTCCACCATGAAATACTCCTTCATTACACTGAACACAGCCAGCGTGGTTTATTTTACCCAGCAGAGTAAACATGAAATTGTGCCATGATGTCTACGTCCACACACACACACACACACACACACACACACACACACACACACACACACACACACACAGTGACTCCCCAGAGATGAAAGAATACGCCGCTGAAGGATTGTTTGAGAATAAAATGCACTGTTTAATGTCGTAAATACAGAACAGTGCTGTTGTTCTTGCATGTTGAATGCAGTATGAAAAAACAAATGGGGCCGGGGGGGTAAAATAACTCAGCATTTCTAAGATTAAAGCCGTAAATGTGCAAGTGAAAACCTCAGACAGTTACAAGAAAAAATATAATATGAGACTAAATTAGGAGAAAGAAGAATATTCTCAGAGATGCTTCCATGAGAAGTAAAAAATGCAAGTACAAAAATTACAGGAAAAATCTCAACTTTCTTCTGAGATTGTAAAGTGAAATTTACAAGAAATAAACTCATAAAGTTACTAAAAGAAAACTTGCATAGTCTCTGAAAACAGTGTTTCCCCTATAGTGTATTTGGCAGGGTGCCCCGCCCTCCCAACAGACGCCCCCGCCCTGCCAACGGGACGCCCACACAGAAATTCAAGTTGTAGTTTTTTTTTTTTATTCCATTATTTAATGTATATTTTCAAAGGGCCTATAACACGTGTTCTTTTTATCAAATAAAAAAGCTAACTCTAATTTGTGCGATTTCAGAGTCTAATGTGTTGCTATGGTTTCATTACATTCATTACAACACATTTCTCGTCTCCTCTGTGACGGGCAGGTCCCCCCCCCCCCCCCTCGCTCCTCTCTCACAGCACACACCCATTCACCGGTACAGACACACCCACCCACACTCAGACTGTAGATACTCCACATGGCTGTACAAGAGCGAACTTGGTGAGTGAATTGATTAATGAAGATGGATGGATGGATGGATGGATGATGGATGGATGGATGGATGGATGGATGGATGGATGGATGGATGGATGATGGATGGATGGATGGATGGATGGATGGATGGATGGATGGCACCAGGATTTTAATTTTGGGTGGGCCACAGTAACTTCAGTTGGGCCTTTTCATTACAAAAGTTAACACTGTTTCCAACTGATACTATCACTTTAACAAAAATCACTGGTATCACACTGTGGATGGTGACGAGCTCTTCCAGTTGATTATAACACTTTTAAAATCTTTTGAACAGTTTCAGTCTGCAGTTTATATTTATTTCAAATGACACAGGATATCTCCTTATCTATGTTTTCACTATGGAATTGGGATTGTTGGAAATCTACAAGAAAAAATTAAATATTCTCCAAGATTTTAAAATCATACATTTGCAACAAAAACCTCTGAGGAAAACGTGATTATTCTGAGATTATGAAGTCATAAATCTGCTAGAAAAAAAATACAAAATTAGGAGAAATAAACTTAACTTAAATATTTTATAAGATTATCAAGTAAAAAATTTGCAAGTGCAAACACAAAATTACAGGTAACAACTTGAATTTCCTCTGAGAGTATAAAGTGAAATTTATAAGAAAACACAAAACACACAAAACTACTAGAAGAGAACTGGAATATTCTCTGAGAACATAAGGAGAAATTTACAAGAAAAAATTCACTTGAATATGAACTAAGATCTTTTCTTGTACTTTTGATCTTAGTTCATATTCAAGTGAATTTTTTCTTGCAGATTTATGACTTGAAAATCTTCAGGATTATTTAAGCTTTTTTCTTGTAATTGAGTTTTTTTTTTCAAATTTCAGACATATTTTTTATTTATTTATTTTTTTTTAACCCTACAGCTGCCATAATATGCTGTTGTAAAATTGAGACAGAAGTCTTTTGGTTTTGATCTGTTCAGTGAATCTGTTCATACTGTACCCTTTAAAAGGAAGGAAGACGGGCTCAGAACTCAAAGGAATCATAAAGGCAAATATATTTTTTTTTCTTTTAGCTGAACTGAGAACTGCCTTTAGTAGTTTCCCACTTGTTTAACATATTAGCGAAGATAAATTTTACATCTGTACTGAGTTTGTTTTGTTCATCATCATGCAGCGGCGGGGGGATGCTGTGAGTCAGCCCGGCTTTCAGGAGCATTAGCACGTACAGAGAGCCGAGACATTTCTTCACTTCAAATCACCGCGGTCGATGGAAAACACTCAGCACCAAATACGTTGAAATTGCAGGATAACAGCGCTGCCGAGCTGAGAGTGCAAAGTTAGTCTATTCACACCGAGAAAACATGAAAGTGGAGAAATTGGTCAAGATCTGTTGTCTGTCGTGTTTTTCTCTCTGTTTTAAGCAGATCTACAGGGACAGTTGTAGTTATGTGCACTGCTCAAAAATGCCTTCAGTGCTACTGAAAGAAGATTCGGTTTTACTCAGTTTGTGTATTTTCTCAACTGAATCCTGCAACAGTCTTGATAGATAATTTACATCGAACATTTAAAACATGCACATAAATTGAAACCTAGCTGGGAGAGGAGTTAGAGGGGATAAATTCTCACATACTGAAATGTTCTTAAGGCATGAAACGAATCTTTAAGAGCATTTAATAAGATTACAGATTACAGATGCAGCAGACACAGATTACAGTCCACACAGTCTAGAAGGTTTCAGACCCTCAGGGACGAGTGCAGAGGACAGAATTTAAATCACACAGACCTTTGTCGTGGCTACTGTATGCTGATATGGAAGCCGGTGCAGTCAACCGTGCAAGGAAACGGTGAATTTAGTCTTTATTCAGGTTTTGTCTCATACAGTTATTCACAGAAATCTATCTGTCTATCTATCTATCTATCTATCTATCAGGAAACTTTTTTCTAACAACGATCTTTCAGCATGTCATCTTTCAGGTTCCTTTTTGATGTCTCCTCATGATTTTTTAAGTGATTTTTTTTATTTTATCTGTTTTACTACCTCAGAAAAAATGTTTTTGCATTTCCCCATTTTGCATAAGTGGGTCAAAAATGGCCCGTATAGATATCCTGTGGAAGTTCATAGTATCTATTATCAGCATTATTTTTGCAGTTAATGTCACAGACAATATTGATTTACAAGTTGATTTTCCACAAAAATATCCATACAATCCATACTACTACTAACAAGCAAGAATTACATCACGTAGGGCTGACAGCAATGTCAAGTAGATTTTAGTAAAACAACAACAAACAACAACAAAACAAAACATGACCATTTGTTGGAAAAGTCGACCAGCATAAAATGTGAGACACACGGCTGCTAGAACATGGTTCAATGAGGAGCAGAGAGAGAAAAATATCATTTGTGAAACCATCAATCATCTCCCAATAATTACCACTCAAAATATGCAGTATACAAACAAATGCATGAAGAAATAAAGAACTGGTGCTTCATCACAGTTTAACAAGCAGCGTCTCTATTCATTTAAAATTTGTGAAAAGTTTGTGGAGGTTTTGTTGGAATTCTGAAAAGAAACTGACATGCTGTGTACATTTCATTTCAGAGTATTATGTAAAGGATAATGTACAGTGAGCAGGTCACTACTGTGAAATAATTTAAACAATTTAGTATAAAAGGAGGGATATTTCAGATATATAAGGATCTGCACTAACTGAAGTATCTTAACTTAATGAACTGAGCATGTTTCATTATAGAAATGTTTGTTCACCTCAGCGAATACAAATAAAAACCTTTTACATTTATATAAATGCTCGGTTTTGTTTTGTTTTGTTTTTCAGTTTAGACACCTACAGCTACAACATGACGCGTCACCGCAGCAACACTGACGTTGCAAGATGACAGAAGTGTTGCCTGGAATCATCTATAACCAAAATATTATCAGTGCGCCGCCTTCAGTTCAATAACAAACATGAAACATTTACGTTAAGCCTACATGCTAAATATTTGACCACAGCTTCTCCAGACGAACATAAAATAAACACGAAGAGGCATCAGACAGTCAAAGTGTGTCATCAACACTGAAACACAGCGTCACCATCTGCCGTCCAAACACCAGCAAACACCAATCAGATACAACCACAACAATAAACAACACTGTGTAAACAAAAACACCACAACTACTTTATCTCTCTTAAACCGAGCAAAGCCGTAAAACTCACCCATCACTTTTAATCAGTATGCGGCGGCCATCGTGTTTCCGTTAGCATGTAGCTTAGCTTACTCCCAGTCTGTCAAACGCGCAAACTCCGTTGATGACATCACAGAAGGCTCGCGCTGACACGCTGCAGTGTTCTGTCTGTCTGTTCTGTTCTGTCATTATACATCAAAATCAGATTGGCTGATGAAACGGTTTTATTGTCAAATGGCGGTTTCGGCCTTTACCGAAAGGCTCGCGAGACCAGCGCTGCTGGTCCACGGAGCTGTGATGCGTTTAGATGGCAGTCAGATATATAGGAAATCCCAGCACTGCCTCACAAAAAAGTAACCATGGTTTTGTGGAAATGCTGCCGCTTCTGTGCACAGGGGGCTCCAAAATCAATACAATATTAAAGTTCCTTCCACTAGTTTGATGTTACAAATAATCTGTGTAAAATATAGTCAAAGTCGAGTTTTATTTATGAAGCAAAATGTCACATTATTATTTAAATCTTACTCGACATCTTTTGATTCTGGTATTATTTAGTTTCAGTGATCTCAAGGAAACATTATTTGTGTTACGCTTATATGGTAAAACTGGAGCCATTTGGACCTCAGTATTAAATATCTGAAATAAACCCACAGTCATTCCAACTTAAACACTTTCAGTACAAAAGCAGATATAGACCTTGGTCTCAGTATGAGCCTGTGTTTTTAAAATTTGTGCATAATATTAAATTAATTGTTTTTGCATAGATCTATGATCACCACATGCTGCAGGCAGTTATAAGACACGACTTAGCTCGTGCTCAGCTCAGGCTGCACTGACACATGACAGGAAGAGCAAACATTTGCTGCCTTCCTGTCTTTGTTTTGGGAGAAAAGACAACACTGTTTTTGAGTAGATTCTGCAGCCGAGGAAATCTGTGCCCACTGCAACTCTGTCTGCCCCCCCCCAACACACACACACACGAAACTTAAAGGGATAGTTCAGAATATTTCAAGAGTGCTTGTGTGACGTACTTCTCCATAGTCAGTGTTTTACCTACAGTATGGAGGTCAGCACACAGCAGGAAGTGTAGGAAGGAAAACATTGTCCTGCTGTGGACAGGGTCTGCAGCAACATGTATTTTAGACACCAAAAAATCAATACCAGTTTAATTGTACGCTATATTTTGAATATTTTCACCTTTTTACCTTGTTGTCAGACAGACTGTTCTGATGAAAAAATGCTGTTATATAAGCAAAATATTCCTCTCTCCAAACCAACCAAACTCCATAAGTAAAATTAGTAATTTTACGTTGTAGAGCATGGGGGTTGTTGGTCTACTAGTGTCTTGTTCTGTTAGTTTTTTGTGTTATAAGTTAATTTTTGGTGATTTAAAAAGGACAATTTGGGATCACTAAAGTCACAACATAACAATAACACCAATCAAAACAGAAAGAGAAAACAGTTATGCAACACATTTTGAAAAAACTGATGACTGAAACTGAAAATTGAAATGACAGATTAAAGCATCTGTGAGATCTGACAGGACAAACACACCTCTGGGATCTGCAGGTGAGACTGTCTCAACTCGGCAACAGACACGTTAGAAAGCAAAAAGGTTTTGGAGCCATCGTGAATAAATACAGTAGGGAGAAAAACAAAAGGCATCACTGCGTCTTAATGGTCCATTAATGATTGATCACACGTTCTTATTTGCCTGTACGCCGCTGCTTTGAAGCTCTATTATGAGAACAAAACAGGCGTTTAAAATATAGCCAGTTTAAAGGGTTTTTCTTTTTATCCAGTTATATATGTGCCTGCGTCTGTCTGTCTGGTGATCCAGATCTGTCCATCTTCCCGTGACGTGTGGACAGACACACTCAAAGGCGCCACACTTGTCTGATTCCCAACTATTTTAATGGAACAGATTCTGTTTTAAACTCCTTCAATCACTCATCTTGTCACGCTGAGTGTTCTTGACCTTCCATCTTCCAACAGCGGGGTGTGAATAGAGTCTGAGTCTCTCCCTTCTCTCCTCTTTCTCTCTCTCTCTCTTTTTAAATTCTTTTTTACCCCCATCCTCCCCCTTTCCTGCTTTTGTAAACCACATAATGAGTTCTTGTCTGGTTTTACTGAAACGCATATTTTTCTTTCCTCCTCTCGTCTAAAACGTTGCAACTATTGACAAGTTTCTACCTGTCCTCTTCAAACCCATCATTTTGTGTGTGTGTGTGTGTGTGTGTGCTGAGGAAGGAAAATTAGAGGACTTGATATGTTTTTCTTGTGTGCGTCTTCAGATTTGTCTTGTCTCTGTTGTTCTGTGGGACACCACTTTACAGTGACACCTGAGGGCTTTACTATGAAGCGAGATAAATGTGCCAGTTATGTTATCTATCTATCTATCTATCTATCTATCTATCTATCTATCTATCTATGACTGACCGCTGTTTCATATATGCTTTCATGAACATTATTAAGTTGTATCACTCATCATACATACAGTACATCACACACAGACACATATGGAGGAGGCAGATGTAAGATGAAAGATGCAGAGCTCCTTTTTTCCTCCATCTCTTTATATCACACTGCATCTTCTGCTGTATGAGCTGCACTTCTTTGCAATCAAATGACTGGAGAGCCTCCACGTATATACAACCCTACACTTTGCATATTGATGGGAAAATAAATAGCCCACACAAACACACACATACATACATAGAGATAGATATTTGAAGTGTGTGATAGAACAGAATAAATCACATATAGATACCTGTGAGATAGCAGCAGCATATTGTTACATCAATATCTCATCTGTTTCATGAGTCGCTCAGTGATTCAAAGCTGGGGCGCAAAAAAACAGCACCTGGGGATCAGTGTCTGTCTGAGCTACAATCATCGTTACTAACGTCAATCGATTAACTTTCACACCGTGTGACCTTCACAACAATTCAGTCAGTAAATATTATCATTTCCTCCTCATCGCTCGTCTCTCCCTCACCACCTCCTCCTTCCTCCTCTTCCTCTACTTCCTTTTTTTTTAAAGATCTGATTTCGGTTTCTCATTTTATACAATAACCACTTTCCACGATAACAAAACAAAGATGCACAATCTTAACAACAAAACAAAACCTTCCTGAAGAACGAAGTCAGTGTAGAAGTGCTTTAGATACGCATTCTGTCCAACAGCCAGCAGGGGGCGACTCCACTGGTTGCAAAAAGAGAAAATGATCCCACTTCTCACTTGATTTATGACCTCAGTCAACAGTTTCTTAATGAATTTATGGTCCTAATATGGGCTGAAAGATTTTGAAAAAATATCTAATTTTGATCATTTTGACTAATGTTGCAGTTGCGATAGAATTTGTGATATTAGAGATACATCATTATTCTTATTCTGATTGAAAAACAGGTTAAAATGACTGATTTTTTTTTTTTGCATGAGTCTGTAAAATTGAAGATGTATTCTTAAGTCTATATCTGATTTGTGGGACAGGACAGACAGGTCTGCCTCACCACATTCAATCATTTAAACATTTTTGCAACTCCAGCAATTTGAAAATTGCCGAAAGCTATATTGTGATTGTGTGTAAAATTTCAATTAATTGTGCAGCCCCATCAAAATTTTGAGGAAAAGGCACAGAGCCACATACACAGGCTATGATGCACATTTTTTAAAGTTTGGTGTATAGACTACATATTTTTACAACTGATATATTTAAGAAAAAATAGTTTTTAGCTTGAATTAGAATTTTTAGACAAACTTGAATTTTTTTAGAAACTCAAAAATAAAAAACATTTCAAATTTGGTCACGGTGAAGTGTGAACTTGATTTGTCATTATTTGGTGCCTGAAAATTAAATGATTTTAACTGAAAATATTAAAGTTATAACCATAATTATTATTCATTTTCTCTCAAAAATGTGCATTTATCTAAAGAGCAAAAGTAAATTATCTCAACTAAAGATCAGTAGTTGGTAAAACTTTTTCGGAACTTAAGAGTTTGAGTTGGGCTCACAAGTCTCAAAATTATTGCTGCCTGTTGCCTTGAAATTTTGAGTTGTCTCAACTTTTTCACAGACCTACAACAATGATAAATAAACATAAAATGTAAAAAAAAAAATAACTGTCATTTATTTCTGTATAATCTTTTGCCAAAGTCACAGGGAGCCACTAGAGAAGAACTAAAGAGCGACATGCAGCTCTGGAGACGCAGCTTGACCCCCGTCTTAACAGAATGTGACACAAGTCAGTGACAAAATGCATCATTTTCTACATGAATGTCCTAACTGGCTAAGAGGGAAACAGCGCTGCAGTGCATCATTTTGAGCCAAACTTATGTTGGACGTCCTGTTTCTATTTATTCCTGCCGCTTGCATTGAGGGTGCTGCAAAACTGATGATTCCTAAGTTGAAACAAGCAATTATCTTCACATTTAACAAAAAAAATTCGAAATAATTTTGCAGCTGGATGGAGGGAGATCATCAGGGTTGAGTCTTATCGAGGTAAATGAACATTGCAGATAACAACCTGCTGTTGGCTGTATTGAATGTTATTTTTATAAAGGAAAACCTAAATTTTACAACATAAAATATTGCTATTGATATATGCTGACGCAGTGTTGGAAACTGACTTTTTAAAATGTGAATATCTTCCAACCACTGCTGATAAATGTTAGAATTCAGAATTCGTTATCATCAATATTTTGTGTCTGAAATCCAGCAGCCACTTTCATATGTTAACAGCATTTGGCTGATGCTAATTTCCTGTGTGGGTTCGTGGTTTGATTTCGTAACAGAAGTGCATATGTGATGGATTCACTGTGGACTGAGAGCGTCTGATATTACAATTTTCTTTATTGTTCATTTTCTCTAAACTATTGCAGGTTGTGATCCA
This sequence comes from Lutjanus erythropterus, assembly GCF_056507025.1. Classification (NCBI taxonomy): domain Eukaryota; kingdom Metazoa; phylum Chordata; class Actinopteri; order Lutjaniformes; family Lutjanidae; genus Lutjanus; species Lutjanus erythropterus. The sequence goes on along the minus strand of NC_139318.1, from coordinate 47,659,860 downwards.
GTTTCAAGTGAGTCCAGATTTATGTTGGTTTCTGCTTTAATTTACTACAATATCATGAATTTGTCTTTGTTGGAGCTCAGCATTGATCCCACAGCTCCCTATCACTGATCAGAAATTTTCCCCACTGAACCATTTTTGGCACTGATGAAGACAAACAAACGGAGAGAGAAACAAAACCAGACTGAAAGATAAAATCTGCAGAAATTCATTAATTAATCTGGAGAGAAAAAACTTAATATTCAGAGATTTAAACATGTTGATCACACTTCAACTTCAAGCTGTCAGCCTGCTACAAAACTTGTTGTCTTGCTAGCTGACTTTAATCATGTCCTTACCTGCTCACTGTTTTCCTCCCAGGTTCTCAAAAGGTCCCATTTCGATCATAATCCACAACACTTTTCTCTTGCTAAAGGATCAACACAAAATTCACCATTAATCCAGAAAGAAAACTTTACACATCATAGTCAAACTTACTTATATTTGCAAAATCATAAGGTACAAATACATTAAAATTTGTTGGAGACTGAAACATTTTCACAAATTTAAAACTAAAGTTCAAAATCAGAGCCTGCAGGCAAAAATATTGAAATAATGCAGAGATCTGTCTGAGTGAGTCTGTTTACAACCCAAAGCTGAAAAGCTCAGCTGGTTATCAAGCTTGTTTGTGACTCAGAGGTTGTTGGTTCACATCCTGCTTGAACCTTAAACTTTATCAACTGTGTCTTCCTTTATATGCATTTGATTATAAATATTAATCACATGACATTTATACATGTTTTTTCTAGACGTATTTGTTTATTAACACAATAAATCAAACAAGGACACACACACTGTTCGGCATAACTGGGGTTTGATCCCAGGTCTTCATGTTGATGTGCATTTTACTTCACCACTAAACTATCTTGAGAATGGATTAACCCACTCAACCAGAGGGAGAAAGAGGAATGAAAGAGAAAGAGAAATCCTGATGAAACTCACCATGAAGCTGGACACAAAAACTTAGTCCTGTCTGAGTGCTCCTGACCTCCAGACTAAATTATTCTCTGTGTGAGAGCTGATGTAGCTGAGTCACTCTCAGGTTAACAAACTGATCTGGTAACTAAAAACATTAAAGAAAATTCACTTTCATAATGAGCCAGATGATTTTTTTGACTGTTACGTTTTCTTTCCAGACTGATGGTGATTTTTTTGTGGATTCCTCTGCAACAGAAAAGTGCTGTAGAGATAAAGTTATGTTTGTAAGAGCTATTAGGATTCAGACAGAATTTTCTGTCCACCTAAGGCTGTCTGAGCTACATCAGCCCTCACATACCAAATATTTACATCTGGATGTCAGGAGTACATGTCTAAAGTTTAGACTTTTTATGTTTTTTTGTCCAGTTTCATGTTGACTTTTCTTCACAGTCCTCCTTCAGTCTCATTTTCTTTCTCTCTCTGGTTGTTGGCTGTTTTCATCACTGAAGATGATCCAGTGGTGGACAACATGGAGACGTGGGCTCAAACCTTGTGTCAGACAATCTCAGGTATATGATAAAAACTTGAACTTGTGGAATTTATGTCTCAATAAAACTTCAATCGTTGCGTTCGCTCGTGGAATTTGTCCCTTCGACTGATTGTGACTTGTAGGTTCAGTTCCTGTTTGAACCTTTAAGTTTATAACTTGTGTTGTGTACATGAGGACATTTTTCTGCATTAGTGTGCAAATAAGAAATCTGTATCTGCAGATTCATTATGAAGATGTGTTTGTTTGTTCATGCATAAAGTGAAAACATCTTACAAACTGGGGTTTGATCCTACATGTCTATGTTGAGGAGCAGGTTGCTTCACTATTCAACCATCCTCAGCAATGATTAATAACAACAACCAGAGGGAGAAAACTGAATAGATGATAAATCTAGAGAAAACTCACCATGAAACTGGAGGAAGACTGTCCAGTCTGTGTAAACTGGACTGATTAGTTTTGTAGGTATTTGGTCAGAAACCAAAGAACTGAATAGATTAATGTGGGTAAACATGGATATTTGTGACAAACTTCACAACAATTCATCTAATAATTGTTGAGACATTTTCCTCAAATGTCAGCCTCATGGTGGTTTGGTTTTTGATAAATTTCAGTCTGGTCCAGGGAACTGCAACCTTTACTATCAAAAGAGCCATTTTAATCCAAAAAAGAAAAAAGTAATTTGTCTGCAGCAGCAAATATTAAACTCTTTTTTTCTCTGAGACTTTTCTCCTTTGGATTTGGCATCCGTAGCCAGCCGAGGGAGACACAAGACTCGCCATCGGCAAAATTTAGAGGAAAAGTCGCAGAGCTGCAGACATAGTCTGTGACACATTTTAAATGACAAAATATTAAAGTGTTGTTTTTTTCATCCTTTTTTTCACAAATCTTTACACTTGGAGGCTGTAAGAATCACTTTAGGCCTACAACAATGATAAAATAAGATGAAAATGTTAAAATAAGCACCAATATCCATTTTCATTTTGTCAGAGCCACTGGCAGACATCTGGTCTGGTCCAGAGTGGTGGTCCAAACAAAAGACTGACGTTGCCCTGCAGCTTGTATGACAAAAATCACTGAATCAAATATTTTATGAAAATCTTTTCTTTTTTTTTAAAGCTGTGTCGTGTTTTTAGTTGCCCTGGAAGTATTGTGTTGAACAGCAAAACGGTCACCTAACATCTCAACAAAAGGAAAGATTTTTTCCTACAGCACTTGGTTAATGAGAAGGTTTGGATGATTTAATCTGGAGTTCTTCTTCTCCATAGTCAGTGTATTACCTGCAGTAGCGGGTGGTCGGTACAGTCTGCTTTCTGACCACCTCGTGAAGTTTTTCCCCATCACAGCTGCCTCAGTGCTGCTCTTATTGGGAACAATCAGGTTGATAAAGAGTTCGGTCTAGACCTGCTGCAATTGGAAAGTGTCCAGACGTAGGTGTTATGATTTTGCGCTATAAAAATAAATGAATTGAATTTACTTGTTGTTAGTCTTTTTCAGTTGAAAACTGCTGGTATTTAAGCCACATATCTCTCTCTCCAAAACAACCAAACTCCATGAGTGAAATCAGTAATTTTACTTTGCACAACACGGGAGCTGCTGGTCTCCTGCTGCCTCAGTCTGTTATTTTGTTTGTGTTATTGTGTGACTTCTGTGAAGCATTCGTTTAAAAGACAAAAGTCCCACAATAACACAAACAGGCTAACAGATACAGGCAGCAGCAGACCAGCGACGCCTGTGTTCTGGGAGGTAAAATGACTGATTTTGTCAATGGAGTCTGGTTTGGAGGCAGTGATATGTGGCTGATGTAAAGGTGGCTTCCTGTCAGAAACGTCTGTCTGATGGCAAGGCAAAGTGGTGAAGATATTCTAAATATACACTTAAAGTGATATTTATTTTTTACATACGTAGGACGTTGCTTTGCTTCCTGCAAAGGTAATCCTGCTGCTTCTCCAAACTGGGGGCGTGTCGACCTCCATAATACTATGATAAGTATGACTATGATAAGTACCTCATACAACCACCTGTAAAAAATATCCTAACTGTCCCTTTAATGTTAGGGGAATACTATGGTCTTGATTTATTACTGCAAAAGTCAACAGTGATTCGAAGCGTGAGACACGATAAGTTTCCTGAATTAATGTTTGATAGAACCTCAGTTTCCTTTTAACCTTGATGTTGTTGTGTTAAATCTTCGACTCAGGACGTGAACCCCGGTCTCTGACGTCAAAGCACTTCGCATGTAAACTCTCCCATCACAATGTAATTGGGAAAACAAATTTGTTTTATATAGAGGTAATTTTCGAGGAGACAGGGCTGTTCAGTCGTATAAATTTAAACTGCCTTTACTTGTGATTGAAATGGAAAATGAAAAATTACCTCTGCTGAAAAACTATATGAAAGCCAGTGATTGTGGTGTTACAGTAACGCTCTGCGGTGGTTTTGTCGTTTGCTATGCTGCTGCATTTCAAGTGTTAAGATTAAGTTAATAACATGTGTTGTCCTACAGCTATATGAGCTTAATCACAAGTCTCTGGACTGCAGATAAAATAAATACCAGTGAGCGTCAGTGTTCCCCTGTTTGATTATTCTCCTTTCATATTCAGCTACATCCACACTGCGGGCGACAAACATACACATCACATCACACGCGCGGGGAAATGCAAAAGCAAGCATACACAGCAAGGTGCACGAACACACACACACTGGGGCACCACAATTCAATGTCACAGGCGTTTTGCTATCATCTCAGACATGGTTAGTATTCTGTCACAGTGCCCAGTGTAGTATGAAGCAGTGCTCATTTGTATGTTGATAAAATGTAATCTCCCAGGTGCCTGGCTGAATTTGTGAACACTATCCTTCTGACATTTGCAGAATGCCAAGCAACACATTGCTCTGCCAGCCAGGGTGCAAGTGTGTGTGTGTGTGTGTGTGTGTGTCATCGTGCCCAAATGTGTGTCTGTAACATCGACTTTGGTGTTGCATGAGCCAGTCAAAACCTATTGTGTTTTTTTTTTCTCTTAAGCGGAGGTGGGAAGTAACTAAATACAAATACTTAGTTACTGTACTTGAGTAGATTTTTCAGCTATGTGTACTTTGAGTATTTCCTTTCTTAAAACTTATTACTTTTACTCCCTACAGTTTAACACAAATATCTGTACTTTCTACTCCTCACATTTTCAAAACAGCTCCCGTTACTTTAGATTTAATGCATTTGAGGAGAATTATTTTTTATTTTTTATTGCAATATTACAAGTCTCCTTCCCATCATCAAGAACGATTTCAACCTAAATGACCAGAACAATAACACACATAAAAATAACAATGTAAAAGGTCTAACAAGACAAAAAGATGACGTTGAAGATGGAACAAGATGTAACGAGGTAACATAATGAAAACAATGTAAAAAGACATAACATGATGAAATGATGCAGAAGGCGTAACAAGACAAAATATGATGGAAAAGATGGAACATGATGAAAACAACATAGCGATAAGTAACAAGATGAAAATGACGATAAAGACATAATATGACATAGATATAATGTAAAAGGCATAACAAGACAAAAAACAAGACAAAAAGATGAAAAAGACATAAACAACATAATAAGATGAAACAATATAAAAGGCTTAACAAGACAAAAAAAAATATGAAGGCAAGCCAAGGCATAAAAGACTTAATAAAACAAAAATGTAAAAGACACGACAATATGAAAACAGCTCTGGAACAGGATGAAAACAATAGAGAAGACATAACAAGGAGAAAACAACATAACAATAAAAACTACATGAAAATGTCAAAAAGAAGAAGTTGAATTAGTACATCTGCTTTTACCAGAGTGTATTTTTACAAAAGTATCTGTACTTGTACTTAAGTAAAGAATGTGAGGACGTCTGCCACCTCTGCTCATCTGTGCATGTATTCATGCATATGCGTATGATTGCATTTCTTTGTGTGAATACAGTTTGAATGTTGTTGTGTTTCCCACGCTGGTCTTTATTTCCTCTCTGGTCCCAGAGGTGTGTGAGGGATTAAGCCAATGTTTGCTGAAGACAACAGCAGATAAGATGCTAATTCTCATGTCTGATAGGAATTAAGTTTTACAGTCTTTCAAAAACAAACTTTGAAGGAGCTTAACAGCTTTGATGATGAAGAGTTGCTCGCTTTTGTCTGTTTGTTGACTTTCATAGGAATGAATAGAGCGCCATCTTGGATTGCTTCAAAGAAAATGCATGTTTCCAGTTTTTGTTTAAACCCCCAACCCCTTTTTGTAGCACAGTCGGTGCCTGAAGTCAGTGCTGAGATAACCCTGTCAACATGTCAGAGTTATTTTGGGAAGCTCCCTGCAGAGCAACACAAGACATTCATAGTACACCGTAGTACTCCTCATGATGAGTAACTTAACATCAGGTGTGAAATCAGTGGAGCTCCTTTCAGTTGTTGATATATGTTGATACAGCTGCTGTCTGAGGGCGTCTTATTGTAAAATATGAGAAATATAGTGATTGAAAAGTGTTTGCCCGGCTTTAACCTCAACATATTCTGACTGTGCATCACCGGAACCTCTTTCTTACTGGGGTATTTTATGTGCATTTGTTTGCTGTTCACAGAGAGACAATATATCTGAGATAAACAGGCGATCTTTCTGTGTCAAGGACATGTTGCTCATGCTGACATTGACATGCGGTCAGTTTGCTCACTTGCGTCATGAAACTAATTGCATTATCAGGTAACAGCGACCTTTGGAAACGTGTCCTGTGTGTAATTTATCTGTGAGATGTGGGCAAACTTTCTCATGGAGCAGAGAAGGATTCCTCACGTCTTCACCCTGAAAGCACTGATGGTTTACTTGGCTGACATTCAGCAACAACACACCTGAGGTAAAGTGATGTGATGCTGTTAAAGACGATGCTCCTTCCTTCAACTATTCTTTGTGGTTACTTAAAGCTGTATTACATCTGGTGTGCAGTTTGGTTTTGGGTCATCAGAGCTTTTTTGCTAAATTAAATTTCTGTTGTGACTCAAAACGAGGCTGATGACAGACTTTGCCGGCTGAAAAAAAACACATCAATAAGCTGAAAGATGATAAAATGATCTGAAACCCCAATAGTCCCAAAAAAGTGCAACTGGACAGAAAGGCCATTTGTACCAGAGCCCAAACACCCATTGGTTCAAAGACCCACTGCTCCAAAAATACACTGTCCCTGTCTGTAACAGTAAAGTCACTTGAAATGTTGTTAATTTGGTGTACAGCCAGAAAAACTGCCTATTAAGGGCAATGGGTCTTTCACACAAACTGCCTTTTTGGTCCGATGGGACAGGGGTTCCCAAACTTTTTAATGTCGAGTGCTCCTAAAAAAGATGCACATTAGACCAGAGAACCCAAATTTCAGAGAGGTTTGTCTTAACTAATCCCCACTCAGTATTTTATTTTTTAGTTTTACATTTGAAGATAATAACCGTCTTCATTGTCAATCAATCAAAACACCCAGATTTCTTCACCTAGTGTTCCAACTTCCCAAAATGTGATAAAAGTAAAATTTTCTATTCCTCCTTTTGTTGGGGATCCCCTAAAACCCACTGTTGGGTTTCTGGGATAATGGGCTGTTGGAAGGGCTTCTTAAATATCTAAACTTTGTTTTATTTAAGAGATAAAAGAGCAGCAAATATTATAATTTCAGATCAACTCTTTTATATTGATTTAATGTTGTTGAGTGCACTGTGAAGTGAAGCACTGAGCGTCCTGTCCTCCTCCTGCAGCAGCATCGTCCTGTTCTTTTATCTTTTTTGATATTTATTTTAGATTTAATTAATTGTTATATAATTGAATAATAAAGAAAATAATTAGTGTATTAATAATTAAAGACATAATAATTAGGCGTAGCCCTAACCTCCATCTCGCATGAAAACCCAGATTGTTTCAAAAGTCACTGACAAGCTTTATAAAAAGTTGTGTTTTCATTGTAATGTGCTGTGCAAGAATGGAAACCTCAACAGGAATCAAAAAACACCTCAATTGATTTGTGCTGCAGCCAAAATTGAATGCACAGAGACGACAGTCCAGTAAATTTGTCACTTATGAGTAAGTGTGACTTTTGTTTGCAGATGCTGATTTACTTTTAAATGAAGAGCGAATTAATTTAACTGAGGAACATTTTTGGACCAAAGAAAACAAACACAAGTGTAATAGAAGGAATAAGAAGTGCACCAGTCGTCCTGTCACTGCCTTCTTTCTCAAACTGAGAGTTTTTCTGGCTTCTGTTCATCTGCTCTGAACACATATTGCCACTTGAAGCGGTGTGACCTATGTGTCATGTCATGTTGCTGCATTTCTCGCTTTGGGCACTGAGATACAGAGACCAAGTCATCTGTTTCAAAGACAGTGGCGTTTAAAGTATCAGTGGGATCTTCGTGTCCCTCTTCTTCTTCCTCTTCTTCTTCCTCTTCCCTCTCCTCTGCCTCTCTCCCTCTGTCTGTCTGGGTACACTCGTCCCCCCGAGGAGTCGTGTCAAACAGAGAGGAGCTGATATCAAAGGTTGTGTTAGCCCCCTACGGGTTCGGGATCAGAGGGGTCGAGCCAGGAAGAAGCAAAATGAGACGAGCAGAGAAGAGCAGCCAAGCGGAGGAGGAAGGAGAAGAGAGGAGGAAAGTGGAGAGAAGAAATTATTATTTTTTTGTGTGTATGTGTGTGTGTGTGTGTGGGGGGGGGGGGTTGGGGGGGGGGGGGTACTTGCCATATTGCAGCGCAGCAGAGGGAGCAGATGAAAGGAGAGGAGGAAGAGGAAGAGAGATGGGAAATGAAGAGTAGGAAGAGGAGAGGACTGTGGAAGAGAAGTTAAGAACCACAGTGGATGGCAGCCAATGAAAACAAAAGAAAGTAAAGCTGTCTTCTGTCCCTGCCAAGGTCTTTTATTTGTCCTTCTCTGTCATGGGTGACAGAGGAGGAGAGCAGGAGTGGAGGAGATAAAACAAAAGTCTGGAGTCGGGGGAAATAAGATGCAAAATGGAGAAAACAATCTGTCTTAAAACACCAAAGTAACATCAGCACTTCTCGTTTATTACCATGTTAGTGCAGTTATGTACCTCGTTTATTATCAAACCTCGTCATCACTCCAGATAAAAAATTATTACACTGGATATCTCTGGTTTTCACAATTTATCTTTTAATTGTTTGCTTCATGGTTCCCAGAGGATAAATAATTTCCTGACTTCATCTTGCTCAGTGTTCAATACTTTTATTCATGAATAAACACCTGAGGATCTATAGTGACATTTTTTTTTTTTTTGCAAATTGTAGAAAGTTAGCTAATTTGTTTTGTTTTTTTTAAATCGACTGGCTCATAAAATCGATATGTTTTGCTGATTTAAAATTCTTTTGATGACTTTGGATCAGCAAACTCAGCAGATGATCCTGAGTCAACTTTGCATTTATTGGTCCAGTTGTCAATCAAACAAACATGAGTCCATGAACATAGGAGTGAGAACAAGTCGTACAAGTTGCCATCTCTAAAATGACAATTAAAACGGTGAAAGAATTTTTAGTCTATGCCAAGACTTTTTCAAGTTAATTGTAAAAATGTAAACTTGATTGTTATGATGAAGTCAATAACTGTCATTTTTTTCCTGAGTCGTGGGTGGAATTTTCAACCAACCTGCCAATTTTTGGTTTTGCTGCATGAAAGAATAATCAGAACAAAAAAAATATGGTCTGAAACGAGTGACAGTCTTCGACCCCTAATTACAGATTCAGGAATTATCAAAACATTCATCAATATTCAGAACATCTGCAGCCAGATGTCCTTGCTTCAGAGTAATTTAAAATCACTTTTAATGTGTCCAATGAGACCAGCTCATGTAATTTTGCAACAGATCCCAAAGCAGAGGGAGCAGCATGCTTAAATGTACTTGTTTTCTCAGTTCAGTACAGACTCTGGAGACAGTTAGTAGAAATAAGCACCGGCAGCAAAGACAGTAACTTCCTGTACTTTTCTGAAGGATGCAGGTCTGCAGGTAAGACAGAAGCAGACCACAAGAATATACAGATGGTGGACCATCCAACCTGATCACACAAGAACAATGACTGATAATGATTAACATTTGTAATAAATCTCAGTGGTTCACAGAGGACAGTATCCAGCATGCACAGACATTGTGAAGATGCATGCATGTATAAAATATCACCTTAGTCCAGCACAGACATAAAGGAGGCAGCAACATGTCTCCTTTAAAATATAAATGCATTTTCAACTTAAGCCTTTTCACCGATTGCTGAATGTGAGGTTTAATAAGAGAGAATAAATCAATTACAATTCTTAGATCTTTCAATTAAGATACAGACTCAATATCAGAGCCCTGAAATGTGGTGATTGATCAGTTTGCATTTGAAAAAAAGTGAGCATTTAAAACAAGTAACAGTAGTATGTTGGACAATATTAAAAGCAAGCTGTTGCTAACAAACAGTGTAGTGTGGTGTAGACAGACAGAGCAGTATATCACAGTGTCATCTGCATAAAAGAGGACATCTGCATTGAAGACAGCATGATTGAGACAGTTGACATAAATAGTGGTCCGAGGACAGATCCCTGAGGCACACCCTTGGCAAAGCTTAGATCTGAGTTCGCATTGGTCATTTTTAACACTTTTTTCCATGTAAAATGAAACCATTATCATTTTACATTTTGGATTTTTCACTCTGAGACAGTTTCACCCATAAAATGAGCCCTTCCCGTCATGTGACCAACAAAAAGATCCACCAGTCATTCAACTCTGATGTCCTCATAAGCCATACGTCTTACAGTATCCCGTACTGTGTGTGATCTACCGTATCAAACATCTTCTGTCGGTCAGTGAAAATTCCAATAGAATATTAATTATTTCACCGGATTTAGTTATTTCTTCTACCATCTCCGTTTCTGCTCAGGTTGTAGTTCTATTTTCTCTACTGGTTTTCACTCAATAGTTTGTATTTCCCAACTGTTTTTGTAAATAATTCCTCTAATATTTATTAAAGTCGAAGAAGCTGGGACACTGATACTCAGAAGGAGGGAGGAGGCGGTTTTAGACACGGTTTCATCATCTGTTGTGGCTGAAGTATGCAGACGCCTTTAACCACAAAGAATCAGCTGAGTTGTTGGATTTATGATTATTCTTATCATTGGATGGATTTTGTGCAAATCAACTGAACTGACATTTGTCATTATGAGATGTTTTGTCAAATAATAAAGAGATGGAGCCTCATTTTGATTTTGATTAATACACACTCAACATTTCCTGAATCCATTTCAAATTAAAAACCCTGCAGTGTTTCAGAAACCCTCAATTTCTCAAGAAGACTTTTATTGTGAAACATTTGCAGGAACATGCTGTGGAAAACTCTCAGCAATAAATTCGGCATTACCAGTCCGGTCCATTTAACATCAAACCATTTTGAAAATTAAGCTTATTCATTCATTAATATAAACCAAATGGAAAATGGATAGAATATAGTTGAAGAGAATGTCACTGCTGTTGTTTCACTTATTTTCTTATTTGTAGAATCTGAAATATACTGATAAACCAATGTGATAAAAAAAAAAAAATACAACACTGTGTCTGGTTTGGAAATTAAATGAAAACATATTCATCATCTAACACTGTCAAGACCTCACTTAGCAATTCAACGAGCAAAAGAAAATATAGTTTCACAGAACTTATTCAGATATTAATGGTTGTATAAGCCAGGATATAGTTGGCAGGCTGATGGTTTCTGCTTGGCAGTATTTTCTTCAGCCCAGCTGGAGTGTTAAAGGTCAAGAGCGATGGGGAGATGTTTACAGCGCAAATTACATACAAGCACAGAAGCCTGGGGAGAGCTTACAGGCTCCAGTGGGCCTGACTTGACTCATTAGTTAGAACTGCTGCAGCTCCATCAGCGCGCAAAGCCATGAGATCTGACAACAGCACTTCACAAATAAAGTGCTGCAGTTTTTGGATTTTGTTTTCATTATTACAGAATGTGTCAATGAAGACGTGCTCAAGTATCTCCCAGAGTAACCCGGAGGGACGAGCTCTGTCCAGGCACCAGTTTAACAGCTTCAATGTGAAACTTTTCACCCGGAGGCGCTGAAAATAAAAGTTCTTTTCCCAACAACTGTCACTTAACTGGATGAGTTGTCCACTCTGAAAGTGTGATGAACCTGAGGTAATTCTGGAAAGCCACTTCAACTCTTAAGACGCCGACAACAACATCAAGAAAAGCAAGTACAGACTGATTGTTATAAACATACTTTTTCAGTCCTGCACGATTGCTAAAGTGCTTTTCTGGACGATAATAAGACAGCGCAGGACAGCTTAAAGTTTATTCTGGATAAATAAAAAGTCAGAGTCATTCCAAACAACAAATACCTAGAAAGGACAGTATTTTATCATCATTTAAATGTATTTAGTGTGTCATAATTATACTAAATCATAATCCTAAAGGGTAATGCTGGTATTTTTAAACTTGGGCTCCATTTTTTACATTAAGTAAGGGTGAAGGTCAACTTTATTGTCACATATACAATCATACAAATTCAGGCTCTGCATTTCTAATATATAAATATTATCCTAATAATCCTAATATTAGGAGCAGTGGGCAGCAGCTGTGCAGCGACCAGGGACCAACTCCTGTTCAAAGCTGGCACCTTGGAGGGGGTGGACTGGAACACCGGCAGAGAACCCACACAGGCACAGAGAGAACTTGTAGACTCCTCACAGAAAGACTGAACCCGAAAAGCCCCCAAAATCCCACTGCTCTGAAAATACACACTGTGGAGCTGGAGTTCAGCGACTGCCTGTCTCACTGCTGCCAAACTCCATTAACCATTTGCTCAGTTTATCGCGTATAAACATAAAAAAACAAACAAAAAGGAGATACAGATATTTTGGTAGAACCCCTGGAGTGAGTGCTAGACAAAACTCTTGGAAATATAAAATGGATTCTCATTAGAACCTCCTGAGTGGGTTCTAGATAAAACCCTTGGAATTTAAAAGGGTTCTCAGTAGAATCCCCTGGGTAGTTTCTTGATAAAACTCTTGGAAAATAAAAGGGTTTGTCTTAGAACCAACCTAGTAGGTTCTACAAAAAAAAAACAAAAAAACTTTTCATATATTAAGGGGTTCTCAGAATATCCTGAGTGGGTTCCAGAGTGGGATATAAAAGGGTTCTCGATGGAACCCCCTGGATGAGTTTGTTTTAGCACCTTTAGAGTACAAGGGTGAAAAGGTTCTGGATAAAATCCTCAGACAGGTTTCTAGGTTGAACCATTATTCCATAGATTGGTTCTTCTCTTCTTCTTGTTCTTCTCCTGTGTAAAACCTTTCACTCAAGGTTCTCGTGCTGCCTTCAATGAAAACCATGAATTATGACGTTAACGATGACCACCAGAGGGGGCGTTCCTCATGAACACAGTAAACATGACCTCATTTGAAGGCTTTCAGTAGAACTCTCTGAAAGGGTTCTGATTGGAACTGCTATAAAAGGTTCTACCAGGAACCAAAAAGCGTTCTCCTATGGGGACAAGCCGAAGAACCCTTTATGTTCTAGTTGGCACCTTTATTTCTCAGAGTGTGTAACATTCTGGTGATTAACTTCCCGTCTGGAGACAAAAGGTCTGTGTCCACAGGGTGAAGTGTTAATTTTAGGGTTCAGACTTCTGATTGGTGCGTTCAGGGTTAAACCTCTGATGACTTCATGTTCACAGGTTCCACCACTGAGGGCGGTTCACAGACCGTGCGCCTGCTGGCCTCACACCCCGAGAGCCACCGCAGCCTCAGACACTCGTCAATAAGCCATTTTTCTCACCTCTCCAATGTCGTTTGTCTCTCCGGCAGAAACCAATAGGAATCCATTATATCGAGCCCCCATCCTGATTTCAGTTGGACAGTCGGCTCACAGTGTCCTGACAGTGACCAATTGAACGCTGAGATACAGTCTCTGCTGTCCAATACAGTTCAAGGAGAATGGAGGGAGATCGGGATTCTTAATTGCTAATAGACTCAGCAGCAGATTCTGTCCTCTATCATCCCTCGATCCACACTCAACGCTGGAAAACTCATATTCAACTCACATTACAAAATGTAATGCATTACATACCAAGAATATTGTAATAGTTAGCTTTACTGGAACATTTCTATATGAATTATGTTTTTATATTTACTTTGTTTTGACTGACTGGTGCAGTTTCATAACTGCATGTATCCGTATGAGGAAATATACTCAGAAATATAGAATTTAATATGTTTGATCATCTGTCTGCAGATCAGGTGACCGACAAGTGATCAGTAGTTTTAAATTTTATATAAAATTCTATATTTCTGTCCCAAATCAGTTTGACATTTTAACTTATGTAAAGTGTCTTTGAGTATCCTAAAATCCTAATATATTATAATTATTAATATTCACTCCATCAGGGATTTGATTTCTTTTGTCACTTGTCCTTCCTGCATCTGTCAGCTGCTGGATGGTTATGATCACCTTCTTCTTCATTATTTGTCTGAAAAATTTACTCTCACAGGTGCCATTTTTTGGGCCAACAAAAGAAAATATAAATTTGTCTGCAAGATGGTGACCATTCATCGCTGAACTGCAGCTCATCACACAGTCCGTCCTTCTGTTGTTACCTGTCAAAATAAAAGCCCCAGACTGTGTCACTGCTCTACCAGCTGCTTGATCAGTGCAGTGCTGATATGATTGGCTGCTTTCAAATAACGTTTCATTGCGGGTTTCTAGAAATGTCAAAGTTATGGTACATCCGGCCTTTTTTGGAATTACTGATTGTACAGTTGTTAAAATTATGATATAAATATAATAATTATCATACATCTGGCAAGAATGCATATGATGTTTGTCTATTTAAAAGATAATTTTACAATTTGTGAAACGGCTCTGGTCTGCTGGTATCGATCAGTTACTTAGTTTGTGTGACTTCAGTGACTCCAAACAAACCCTTTAAAACACTGAAGTCATACGTGCTTCCCACACCGGTGCTCCTGGATAAATACTTCAAAACATCCAACTATCCCTTTAAGACAGAACAGATTATTCGTACACATCTGAGTTCTGATACAACTACAACTTAAATGATGGTTATACAAGCCTGCGTTGTGAAACGATAAATAAATCCACCTTGTACAACCTCTTATATAAGTGACCCAGACAGGCTGGCTGAAAATTGTAGAAAATCTTTCTATTACTTTTACCATATATGTACTATAACGCATCATAAGGGCTTGTTTTCCAAACAGTATACATTATGTGAGCTCCATTATTTGATGCTATGTGAGGTTACACATATTTCTAACAACAAACAAGGACTCCAGTTACTTAACTTTCATAAAAGTTCTGTATAATTTCCTTGAATTTGTGCATTAGTCATCAAATTGTTCACATTTAATTGCTACATTTTCTAATTCCATGGCTCCTCTCCTGCAGCCTGCGTTTCTCTATCATTATCTGTTCCTATGGGGAACAGTAATGCATGCTCACATAAACAAACTGCACTGCCCTCAGGCATGCTGAATAAAACATGCGGGTGCTGAAATTCTATGCAATTCCCCTTTAATTATATTTGTAGTTCCATGCTAATTTGTTATCTTAAACCGCCCGCCTTGTTTCTGACTGTGAATAACTGCAGTGTGTTTGTAGAAAAGTCGCTCCCCTGGGCTGCGTTGAGTGTTATATGTATCATATTGAGCTCAGATTTAATAAAGTGTGCACACGTGTGGTTCTCAGACGGAGACAGAGAACATATTCAGGTGGTGACGCCGACTGTTATAGACGTCTCTGTGGAGCTGTAGGACATTTGATACGATTTCAAGGTGGGACACAAATAACACATTTAGTTATCTCAACAAGGTAGCGGTGTTATCGTACAGAGACCAGTTCTCAAACCTGAGACCAAGAAGACGTTCCACAGGCTGAGCTGAGCAGAACATGAATCATTTCAGTGTCATAATTTAATTTCATACTGTGAGTGATTAAAAAGCAGTGATGGAAGCTTTTTATTATCCGAGACATTGTTAGAACTCAAACTACAGTTTCTACTCTCACCGCACAGCTGCTGCTCCGTTCAGAGAAATACACTCTTACAAATAAAGGTTTGAAGGGCTGAGGTTCCACCCAGAACCCTTTTTTGAGGAAAGGGTTTGTCAAAGGAGATCCATTAAGAACCCTTTACATCCAAAGAACACTTAGTAGAGGAAAACGTTCTTCAGGGATCGTTAAAAATCATTCCACAACTCTTTAATTAGGGTTCATCAAAGTTTTTTTGTATCATAATGTAAAAAAGTTCTCAGTAGAACCCCCAGGGTGAGTTCTTGATTAAACCCCTGGGATATAAAAAGGGTCTCAGTAGAACACTCAGTGTTTTCTAGATAAAACTCTGGTAAGATTAAAAAAAAAGGTGTAGAACCCCCAGTGTGTTCTAGATAAAATTCTTGTCAAATAAAAAGGTTATCTGTAGACTCCCATCAGTGTGGTCTTGATAAAACCACTAGATTATTAAAATGTTCTTTGTAGAACCACCTCAGTGTGTTCCAGATAAAACCCTTGGAATATAAAAAGGTTCTCAGTAGAACCCCCAGGTGGCTTCAAGATAAAACCCTCAAACATAACAAGTTTCTTTGTAGAACTCCATGGGTGGGTTTTAGAAAAACGCTGAATAAAAAAAAAAGGTTCTATGCAGAACTGCCTTGGTGGGTTCTTGCTGGCAGCCTTAGAAGGTGGAAGGGTTCAGAATAGAACCTCCAGAGAGGGTTCCGTGTGTAATCTTTCACAGATGGTTCTAGGTAACTCTTTACCCCGATCTCTGGGTTCTTCCAAGCGGCACCTTTACAAAATGTTTTACCAGGAACCAGAAAGGGTTCTCCTACAGGCACAAGCTGCAGAACCCTTAGTGGTTCTAGTTGTGACCTTTATTTGTCAGAGTTTACCCGAGGACGTACACACATGCCATCTCCTCTATCATTTCAATTATTGTGATACACATTATGGGATTTGTATAATTCATATGCTGTACAGCTCGTCCTCAGTCATGTGTGCATATTTGAATAGTTTGTACTGTAAGAGCCTGAGGACACCGAGCATCGTCCCATGAATCACAATATGACACATATTAAATTAGGATACGTGTGTGTGTGTGTGTGTGTGATTCTGCAGTACTTCTGCTCACTGTACTATTGTTCATTATTCTGTTCCTCTCCTTTAATCCAAACTGCACACAAATACTAACTAACTAAACTAAAAAACAATTATGTGAAAATGTGGTCATTATTATTATTATTATTATTATTATTATTATTATTATTATTGTAGCTCATATTTTGTTTGTCCCGTCTTCTATATAAAGGCTGCAGTCTTTGAACTCTAAAAGATATTTATTTCTTAAGACCCGCGCTGACAGAATAAATAATATGAAGATCAAATAGTCTGACTTCATATATCAAATTCTGTTTACGGATGATGAAAGTGGAATCCCTCTTTTGAAATGAGGCTGCATCTCCTAACATGTTATATGTTCTCTTGACTCGTCATATTTCTGGACATACTGCAGGACACCACAGAGGTTATTTATATGAAGGACAACTTGAGCATTACATTATATATTTATGCCACACTGTTGTTAAATCATAGATCAATTCTTCTGTTTTTGGTAAATGCACTTGAGTGAACTGTGTTTTGGTAAAACTACACATACACAACACAAAGATTTGACAGATAAGAGCCTCACACTACATACTGTGAGGTCTGCAGACAAAATACAAACAGAAATAGGAAACACAAACAAATATTATGCATAAAACTGAAACATGATCCAGAATAAAGAAGAGCTGCGTTCTAAACATAGACAGTATAAAACGTGGATGTGGTCTCAACACCTGCAGGTTTCTGCAGTCATTAATGAAGCTCAACAGGATCCTGCCGTTGGTCGCTTGCTGCAAGCGGCATCACGGCGTCCGCTATCTACATTTTCAAAGTCCCCAGGAAACAAGCTGCAACCTACACACTGAAAATGGCAAATTACCGCCTGGGATGCTAATGGTACAACCGTAAACAAGCCAACAGCTGTTACCTTTACTTTTGCAGTGATGTAGTCATTTTAATACCAGAGCCCACCTCCTGACGTGCAAATGTTCCACCAAAACAAGTTCCTCCTCTGAGCTATTTTGCAGCAGCACCGTCGCTGCACCCTGGGCTCAGCTCCGCCCAAGATGTTTGTGATTGGTTTAAAGAACCGCAAACAAGACAGGGTATTTTTTTTCCCTATTGCAGAATGTGTTCGTGTGGAGCCAGAACTTTCTCCAGCACTGAGTGCTGTGGCTCAGTGCTGGAGAAAGGTTATTTATGCACCCTGTCATGAGTCTCTGTCTGAACCAAATTCTGTGGCAGATTGTTTAGATATTTCAGTCTGGATCAAAGTGAAGGACTGACCAACAGACCAACAA
Source organism: Lutjanus erythropterus (assembly GCF_056507025.1). NCBI lineage: Eukaryota > Metazoa > Chordata > Actinopteri > Lutjaniformes > Lutjanidae > Lutjanus > Lutjanus erythropterus. The sequence continues at coordinate 47,641,897 of NC_139318.1, read as the reverse complement.
TGCCATCCCTCATCCAGTGCTGCTAACATGGCTGAAAAACCATAACTTAGCTTCAGTCCAAACACAGAGCATACAAGTTAACCCAACAACCAAATCCTTCACCACAAGCTTCCCAACTGAAATCAGTCATGATCACTTTTTTCCAAATGTTCCCAGCCTTTTCCTGTTGGTGCCACTTTGATTTTCGTATCATGACTGTTTCTGCTGCCACAGTTTTAGTGAATTTCCCTTTTGAAGCTCAGTCTAACTCTCTCTCTGCCATGGTGTATCATTCAGTCGAGGCCCAGCTCTCCTCCTCATTACAGCCACTCATAAGGTCAGTCAGGCCCTCCAGAACAATATGGAGACAGAAGGACAGATGGGGAGAGACAGACAATGACTCAAATAGACAGACAGAGCTGTGTCAAAACCGAAAGCTGCAGCTCTGCCATTCCAGCATGAGGAACTATAAATGGGCCTCTTAATTAAGGTCCCTTAGCCCCACACATGTCGCCAAAGGCTGTTGCTGCGACTCACATCCAACTAATATGGTTTTTATAAGGGCCCGGAGGAGAACAGTGAGGGGCGGGGAGGGACAGAAGAGTGAGGAAGACAGGCAGGGAGAGAGACAGAGGGAGCACACATCCTGATGGGACTTCAACATTTGGAATACTTCAAAATAAAAAGTTTGGAACAATGATTGAGAAAGTGGGTACATACAGTCATGGGTGCTGACTTGGATTGAATATTTGGGGGTCAAAAACTGTTAGATGGTGAGGAGTAGAGACTGAGCACACTATCCTAATGTAACCCAGAAAATACACTTGTTTTTAAAATATAATTTGGGCCACAAACACATAAAAACACTTCGTCATATTTCAGGCAACACTATATACATATCAAGGAGAAATGTGGTTTCCAAACCTGACCGCATTAATGTATTGCTGGATGGTATTAGTAATTATTGAGGCAAAGAATTTCAACATTAATCAAGATTATAATGAACCGAATATAAACTGTGCATCTAGCTTGACCTTCACTAAAACTACGAGGATGAAATACCAAATTTATCACCTGTTATCAGTCACTGCCTGTCTGAACAGCCTCATAGAAATTATATTTTACAATTCTTCACATTATAAACAAGCAACATTCATTAAAGCAAGTCAGTTGGTGTTTTCAAAGTCATTCTATTAAGTTGGGACAGATTCTATATTCTGTTAGTGTTCAGAAGCTGGCTCTGTGTGCGCCTCGATGTCAGATATAGTCGGCCAACTCAAAGTTAAATAGCAAAGCTCTCACTCACTTGGTGTGAGATTTCAGATGGATTCTTTGGTAGTTTTTGGCCGTCTGTCCTCAGTAAGTGGCACCACAGCCAACTGTTGAAGCTAAATCCCTCATATGCTGTGATCTCTGCCAGTGTTTCACCCAGAAGTGTTTTGGATAAAGTCTGAATCCAGTGTTCTTGCATGTTTTGGATTTTCACTTTGAAATTTGTCTGAGATGCCAAATATAGCAGCAAACAAACCCCTTGTTGAACCTCTGGTGCATTTGGTCCCTTGCTCAGACCGCACACTTTACATCTTTGTTCTTTAGTCATTGAATGTATTTCCACACAAAGCTAACTGCGCTAACAGTCAGAAATGTTCATGGCACTTTGTGCTCATTAATCAGTCAATTTTAGTGCCCAGTGTGCTCAATGCTACGACTTTATTTGTGGTCCTCTCAAACACCAATAAAAATTATTATTCAATGGCAAGTTTACCAGCTGTGTGTCTTCCTACTTTCCCTCAGGACTGGAACGCATTGCACCCCCATCTTTCACTTTCAAGACACCACCATTAATAGTGCCTATAAAAACAGTATATTACAATGGTAAAGGTAGTTAACTATGAAAGTCAGGCCTGGGTTGTATGAATCTCTGTCTGCATACAGGATCTGTAGGCTAGGGACAAGATGTTAGCATTGGAAGTGTTTCCATTTGTAGTCCAACTAGTGGTGACCAATCACTTTTCATTCCATTCTCCATTCTCGTGTCTCAAGTTGCTAACTGAACTGTAAACAATGACCGACATGTGGAACAGGAAGTCTTGGCCTGGATATCCGTTATCTGGACACCTGCTGGCTACATCAGAAGACTCAAAACATTGTCCATTGCCCCAGGAGGCTAAAATATTGTTAGACAAGAGCTAACAGGGTGATGAAATAGGAATCTTCCTTTAATATTAGCAGGTTCTAAAATACATAATGCCACTGACATGGTTTCAGTTGGACTTTTAACTCTGTAGCCCAGTTTATTATTGTTCACTCAGTCATCAGAATTACATAATTACAGTTTAATGTTCGGAAATTAAAATGTATGTTTACATTGCCACAGCATATATATCTTAAATGTAAATCACATGTTCTGTGTTATCCTTGTAGAAAAAAGAACAGAAACCAAAAGGGACAAATTTATAAGTTCTATTTTTTTTCATTTTATAATGGCCCCTAGTTTTACATTAATTCATTCATTTTAATTTGTATTAAACGATTCTCTGTCTATTTAGATGGATAAGTTGTTTCCATACAGCCAATCAAATCACTTCATTTTATACCATATTTGCATAAAGCAGTAAAGTCAGAGTTTTCTCAGCCAGATGGTCAAACTGACTAACAGTCAGACAGCAGCCTGACACAGACTTTAAACAACAACTCACATTAGTGGTTACATACAGTCTTTACTTGTCAAAAGAGGGCTCAGTACACAGGAAGTCAATCAGTAGAAGCAAACAACAGTAGAGGAAGGCTGAGGCAGATTCAGAGGACAGGCAAAAATCCAACAATCCAGGAAAATGAGAAAGGGACAACAAAGGCTGGAACACTGGACACACAAACGAGCTAACATGAACTGGCACAGAGTAAAAGCAAGACACACTTAATTCTCTAGTGAGGGGACAGATAACAAGGAACAGATGAGGACAATCAGGGTGGGACAAACGATCAGACACAGGTGAGGCCAATCAAAAACGAAGGGAAAACACACAGGGGCAGGAAGTGAAGTGGTGTGAGAGGAGATGTGAGTGTCAAAGTAAAACAGGAAACACAACATGAATGAATGAAATGACAAATGAAGAAACTTGAGATGTGTCACTCTGCAGTTTCCCTCAGCTCTGCACAGTTTTATACTGAGTCTCAGCTCATTGTTCAGCTGTCTGGACGCCATCAGAGGTGTGGACCCGAGTCACAGATTCAAGGACTTAAGACTTGACTTGACAGAATCAAAGAGGACTTGGACTTTAACATCAATAACTTGTGATTTCACTTGAACTTGTGCCTTTTGACTCAAAAATACCTGAATCCACAAAACAGTTAATTTCCCTTCAGTTCCTGAATCAGTTGACATGAACAACATTCAAGAAGAACTAATTGATACCAAAGATTATTCACACTTGCACAAAAACTGTGAGGTGATCAACAAAAAACAAACTGCAGCATGAAAAAAGGACAGGTTAGAAATTACAGATGGGGACGCAACAATTTCCAGCATCCACATCTGAAGTCACACAAAGATCAGAAAACTCAGTGAATTTGTGAATAAATGAATCTGGAAACTCACTGTTACATTATGGCTTGTTTGGAACCTGAAATTCAAAGTTTGGTACTTGCGACTTGAGAGCAAAGACATGAGACTCTCAGCTGTTATCAGCTAAAGAGTTCTGATAAACCCTCGGTACATCTGCTCAGCACCAAACAACAGACACACACCGTTAAAGACAGAACATTTAGCAGCTAAAGAACCAAATATTTCACCCAGGGACTGGTGGAGACCAAAACCTGAGCTAAAAGGAAGATTAATATTTGATTTGCATTCATTAGGTGGCCAGAGACATGACTGTACATGAATGCTAATGTTGCTCCAAATCTCCTGCATGTTTAAACAGTCAAATGTCTGATAAAAACAGGTGAGAAGAGAGGTAGGTGAGTCATTGTGCTGCTACTCCGAAGAATCAAAAATATCAAAGAGCAAAAAGCTTTGCACACTTGTAGGTTGACGTGTAACCAGAAAGACACTTGCACACTGTCTTCTTTGACTGCAAGTGCAGAAGACTTTGTATGAGGGTCTTTTATATTTTAGATTCTTAAAAAAGCAAAAACATATTTTGCCTTGTTTTCACAGTTTTACTTATTATTCTACACTGTGGAAAAAATAATAAAAATAAAGAAAAAGCACTGAAGAAGAAGATGTGTCCAAACTTTTGACCAGTACTGTATGTAAGTTTGTGACTCGAGTCCACACCTCTGGGTGACAGCTTGTTAGTGTTGTTTTGCCAGTTTGTTCACTCTGCACACAAGAGGCCAGAAAACAGTTATTGCAGGTGAAATAAACTGCACTGTATTACATTTGCAATGGTAGAAGTTTTATTGCTCATTTTCAAATAATGTTAGGACTCACTCCTAAAAACTGAACTAAAACTTATGTCATAAATAAACTCTTGATTTCAGCCCTGCTATTAACTACCAGTGACTCTCTCTGTGTTTCTCCTCACATGTAAGAGGAATTCCAGTCTGAACTGGTCCAAATGTAGGCCAAGCAGCATGTAGGGCGACACGGCGAACACGGCACGCTAAGAAGCTGTGGCGAGTTGAAAAATGCACAGCAAAACATACAGATCTGAACGGCTGCTTCTCTGCACAAAATGATCCGGCTGTCAGAGGCTCTGACAGATGAGTCGCACACATCAAAACGCTGATGAGAGAAATGTTTACCATGAAGAGATAACAGATGTGATGGTGAATTATTTATTTCAATAACGTCTTCCATTTCTGTAATGTCATTGCTGATGGCAGCGAGCAGGAGATGTACACAGAGAGTAAGAGAAGTGAGACAGAGAGACATGTGCTGTCAGCTATAGATGTGCCATTGTCACTCCTAATAAACCATGGCAGCCTGGTGACTAATTAGCCATAATTTTGCTCATCGGGGCTTTGAGAAATGTTTGAAAATCTCGCCCGAGTCACAGCCTTGTTCTGCCAGGAGGAATGTCACAGCCAGGCTGGGGCTAAGCGATGCTGGCACGGCATCAAGAGATGCTGGCATGTGTCGACGAAAAACTCTGTGAATGGCCCCTAGCTCTGGAAGAAGTCGACAACAGTTGGAGAAAACTTCAGGGAAAGCATGGGCTTGTCTTTGGCTCCAAGTTTCTCCCCTCCTCTGACCTTGATGGAAATGAGAAGTTTGCTGGCGTGAGTATCCTCCGAGGACGTCCCGGGGCTCGACATATATGCGCAGCTCCTTTTAGAAAGTGGCCATTTAGGGAAAGAAAAGGTTATCGCTCTGCAGCACACAAGCCACGCCAGTTAAATCTTTGGAAATCAGCAGGAGGAGAGCTGAGCTTTTTTGCGAACAAGCTTAATCTGGATAATGAAGTGCATGTGTGTAAGCACTCCCAATAGAAAAATAAACCAATTTTGCAGATTGTTTTCACATTTACTTCTGCGGTGGTGGTCCATAAATATGCCTGGTTTGCATTCAAAATATCTCTGACAGCAGTTATGAAATACAGTTTAAGACAGAGATGTAAATAAGCATTTTGAAGCTTCATTTACTGCAGCATAAACTAAATATCTCAGGAGAACAGAACTGATGTTGTTACAGCAAGACAAGATTTATGGAGTGGTTATAAATCACAGCAGTGTCAAAATCTCATAACGTTTTTGGAATTTAAAGGTGCAGTAAGGAAGATGGTTGATTGTTGAGTCTCATTCTCAGCTTGTGAAATAAAACCCAAAGCATCAGTATTTGGTGACCTGGGAAGGAGACTCAACAGTCAACTACTTACCAACCTGTGATTGGCCAAAGTCTTCTTTCTACAACCTGAAAACAAGCCAAGAGGAGGAGAATTAAATTATGCTGATAGATTAGTAAGGAATTTTTGTAAACTGCATATCCACGTTTTAAGATGAAATCTGTAATATATTTAGATAAATAATAATAATAATAAATCATAAAGTGACCATGATCAGTCATCAGATATTCAGGAAATATGTTCACTTTACTTGAATGCTACAGGTACGGTGCTCCCATTTAAAATTTCCATTCCAGACCATAGTAACTGTTCTGCAGGTCTGTTTCACATTAATCAGACTTCAAATTAATGCTGAATTTTCAACAAATGTGTTTGTGCGTGTTTATGCATCATAAGAAATCATTAAGAATTTTTTAGAAGGCTTAGATGTTTATAACTGTTAAATTGAGCAAAATGTTAATGGAGTTTGGCAGACACATCGTCTAGATGCTTGTTTTCAGGATAACAGGCTGAACTTTACATTTGCAAACAAATGACATAGTTATAAACAGCTGATTCTTTGTTGTTGGTATTATTATCATTTTACAGGGTTGCGGTGTCTGGAGCTGCTGTGGAGCTCCTGCAGCCTGCCTGTCTTTTGCGAGGAGAAAACAACTTGCTTGCTTTAGATCATATATTTAACAGGATTACAAGCTATTTATTATTCAGTCTATGGCTCCACTTTGCTCCTTTAAATGTTGCTGAGTTACAGAGTAAATATCATTTTGTTGCTTTATCTATTTTCACCAACACATCGTTACAAACAGCGGTCTCCTTGGTGAAAATGTCTGACCTGTTTAGCCAGCCTGATCTCCTCCATAAACAGTCTTTGTTCTTCTTTATACTACATCACCTGACTTCCTTCTTTGCTCCCATCATAATTACTACGGCCAGGAGAGGTCACCACCTGACAACAAAGAGCCATAATACACTGATAATACAGACGACGTGTCCGGTCCTTTGTCTGGTTAGACGGGCTCATTCTGGCCAATTTTGTTTGTGTGGTTGACTCAGTCAAAGACTTTTACTTTGTGATGTGATCCAGTTGCAGTTTACTTTTAATGTACAGTATTTTACTGAAAAAAATACTTTGTAGCCCTTCTCTTAATACCCTTTTCAAAATCTTAGTGAATTGCAACTATTAAGTCAACATGGATGAGATATAATTTTTAATTGCTCAGTAAAAATAGGAAATTTGATTATCTACATTCCTGCAACAAACTGGATAATTCCATTTGTTGATAATGATCATGTGATGTGGTCAAAAAATACATTTGATTTATCCTGTAAACCAGTTCCTCTCAAGACTCAGATGATACAGATGGAAAGTGTTTTGTGAAGAAAAAAGACATTTATTTTAAGAATGCTTTGTGTATAAAAATATTCTGGTCAGATATTTCTTTAAGATGCTGACTGGTTAAAGGAAAAATATGTAGCCATTGTGCAAAGGTGAGTGCAAAGGTGAGTACAACGGCTGAAATAGTGAGCTGGAGCCACAGACTGTAGGAGAACAGGATGCACGCAACCCCGTAAATTAACAATAACAAGCGACGACGAGTCCTCCGCTGTGAGTTGATCAGCTGTGTATCACTCTGTCAGCTGTCTGTCAGAGTAAAGTTCAGCCTGTTATCCTGAAAAAGAAAAAAAGCCCACTGCTCTGAAAATACACACTCTGGATGATGAGTTCAGTGGCTGCCTGTCTCACTGCTGCTGAACTCCATCAACATTTTGCTCAGTTTCATACTTATAAACATCTACACCTTCTACAAGATTATTAATTTTTTACGACTCATAAACAGACACTAAATCATTTGGCGAAAATTCAGCATTAATTTGAACTCTGATTAAGGTGAAACAGATATAAAATTTCAGCCCATGGAAAATTCAAAGGAGTTTCTTTAATCTCTGAAGACACATCATAGTCATTTATGGTTTATTACAGTAAATATATTACAGGTTTCTACCTGAAATTATTCATTTACAAAATAGAAACATTATATTTTTGAATGTCAAGAATGATACTGATTGCAAAATACCTCTTTATTTTGTAAAAAATACTACATTCACAAATGGAAATAGAATAAAAAGAAACCACACATACAACAATTCAAAAGAGAAATCAGACACTGTTGAAATGTGACTGAAGACAAGGAAAGCAATAAAAAACAGTAGATATCTGTAAAGCCTTAAATACTTTTCTTTAATATCTTTATTTCTTGCCACATTATACCCCTCTCTCTGTATGTGTATATATATTGTTTTCCCTGTCTTGTCTTTTTGTGGGATTGTACCAAAGTTTTGTTTGAAGATAACTGTGTGGTTTAATATAATACAGTAAAAAAAGATTGTTCTTTTCTCTGCTGCTCTGTCTAAGGTCAATAATGATGCTTGAAACTGAACTTCCTTTGATTCTGAGTGAGCAAACTCTTCAAACATTCATGCACAGGAGCAAATTTGTGATCGTTTCCTTCACCTCTTCCTGCTGTCTTTATCCTGTTTCTATCAGACTTTAAATTGCTCCTGTAGTGGGAGGCGACCTGAGCACCTTTTTCATAAAGTATTATGCCAAAATGGAGTGATCTTGACTCCATTTGTTAATATACCCCCTGTGTTCTGTATTTAAGTTAAACACTGCCTGGAGCAAGACATCATGTAATTAGACTCACAGGTGAGGAGACATTGTGCAAGCCTAGCAAGACTTTGCCTAATTAAAATCTGGAGTTTCCCCAATTAAGGAGAACATCGTGCCAGTCTTGCAACTGCCGCTCCCCCAGAGTCACCAAAACGGTTCCTCAGATGTATGGCTTCATTTAGGTTATTAAATTCTGCAGAAAACGCTGTTTTTCCTCTAATACTCATTAAAAGCTAATGCAGGTGAAATTTGAAAGAAAAACAGATTAAATGCCTATAATTTAAAACCTGACAAATGATCTGCCTCCCAGCGGTCCACCTTAATCTGTGTAACTCCTGAAAAGTGATGGAGACTTTTCTTCAGTTGGATTTTCCCCCACAAATGGAGAGTATCAGAAGATGGAGATGCCTGTCGTTTGGCATCTGGCATCCCGTTGTGTGTGGTCATTCACAACTGACTGAAAAAATGTTCTTCACTTTACATAAGTCTTACTCCAAGACAGCAGTTTTACGGAAAGTGACTAAAACCGCTCCTGAAAACTGTCTACATAAATCACAAGCAACATATTTTTCCTGATCACAGCGCACTTCATTTTGGGGAAAAAGATGAGGACCTTGGATAGTGCTGATGCTTTAACCATTATATTCGTTAAGTCATTTGTATACAGCACATAATTAAAGAGTTTTACAGCACATGACATGTCTGTCTTTCATCCTTCACTTTGGAAAAAGAAAAGGTCATTCAGCAGAGTAAAAATGTCTGTCAAACAACCCTTAAAGAATATTTGGATGTAACCCTGTTGTGATCACCAACATTTTGATTAGAAACTGTAATTTAATTACATGTTTTACATGTTTTTTTCAGTAACTATAATAGATTGCAAATATTTTGTAACATGTAAGTTGTTACTCTCCTGCACTGCTAGTATCTTATTAGCCTTTATATGAAATTCTGTCATAATTAGCATAAACATTGTTGGTCCTGTAGTGTTCAAGTTTATCTGTAGTCAGGTACACATTCAAGCGATTGCATGATCATAACTTTACAGAATCTAGTGTGACAGAAGCCAGCAGGAGACAGCTGCATCACCAGTTGGACTTTTTCCACTGTTACTTTTGGACATAGCCTGCCACGCTGATTTGCATTTCCATACTGTGCCGAGACATGCTGGAGATGTACCGAGCCAAGCATGCCCGACCTGCTTCCAAGAGGGCTGGGGTGACATCTCACCGACTGCTTCCAAACTGTGACAACCCCCTTCTTCCCCTAAAATAAGCATGTGCTGCACGTCTGTGTAGGAGAGCAGAGAGAAAGAGGTTCCTGTGTGTTCATCTTTCAGTACTTTTGTTGCTTCTAACTGAATCTCTGTGGTTTGAACTTCACTTTCTGTCCTGCTTCGCTGTTTGTACTTTCAGGCGTCTGCTTTATTTTACTGTTTCATGTTCACTTTCAGCTGAGAGGAGTCGTGTTCAGTTACTGCTGATGAAAACACAACATTTCCTGTTTTGGCTACATTATAATAAAACCTTTATAAATGAAAATTGTAAAATTCCTGTAGCTCTTAAAAGATATAAGTATTTAAAATACACTTTATTACACAAACACACAAAATCACTGTCTCAGTTGATGCAAATTAATTTAATTAATTTATTAATAATTATCAAGTAATTCCATTATTTTTTACTCAGTTTAATCAAGCCTGATGTGTATAATTCAAATACTGACTTTAACAAAGTCAAGTGGTTGAATCTGCTTTAGTTGGTTTTTCTTGTAGTCTTGCATTAACTGTATTAATTATATTGTTCAGTCTGACATGAATTAGTTAGATGGTCACAAAACAAAGCCTCTGCACTTTGATATCAGACATCAGAGTTCACATCCTGATGACTGGTTATATTTGGACAACAAAAACACTTGGTTGCTGTTGACTTTTCCTTTACTAAAACCTTAACCAGGTGCTGTGAGCACTTAAAAAGAACCATGAATAACTTTAATTGCTACTAGCCGATAATGAATTGCAAAAGAGGATATTGTTGGGAAAATGGGAAAAAATACAGTGTCAGGCAGGACTTTGCACACCATAAAGATTTTGCAGCTCAGCAAATATATTTATTAAAAACCTAATTATATATAGATATATAAAACTATGATTCATGTTTCTCTACAAATGTAATTGGTGTTGCAAATAGTCACATACTGAGTCACTGACTGAGTGTCATTTTGCTTCTCTAATTCTCCTCTAACCTCACATCCTTCACATATCCTGAGTTCACTGGTTAAAAGGACAAAATACAAATGAGATGTGGCAGGTTTTAAATTAAAGTTAATCCAAATAACAAATAACAAAAGGTGAGCATGATGTCTAATGTCTAATGAAACTAATCAAATGCTACGTCAAACAAGATTTATCCGTATTAACAGATTTTATTCATCAAACTGGTTTTCAGCCTCAGTTAACCCTCAGATAACTCACTCCAGCTGTAAGTTTATGTGTCAAAATAAAGAGATATACATGTGATTTGAAATGACATCCAAATCTTAAAAGTAAAGTTTAAACAGTAAATAACTGTAGAAATGATTGTTTAATTATACATTTAATTTGTAATCATGAAGAAACCTTTCTGATTATGTGATTCACATCAAGAGTTTCAAGTGATGTAGGAGTCACGTAGGAGATGATGACTAAAATGCTGCATTTATAATTTATTGTGAGATAATTAACAGTGTGTGGTTATGTGTCTAATATAACTCAACAGTGGGTAGGCCTTTACTATTTTAGTTCCAATAATCAAAAACTGGCCTCATATTATTCTGAGCTGCAGTGATGGATCGTGTCACTGTCAGGAAAGTTTGTATGATAAACTCTAAATTCTTTAAAATCCTGTTATGTTTGTCTGACACAAGTCTGGTTCAGGGTGCAAGAGCACAAACTGCACATTCAGTTTAACAGTTGGACCTTCAGTTAAGCTGCTGTTGCTGGTGCTACTTGTGATGCATGTTACAATGTTTTTTTTTTCTTTTTTTTCATTTAAAAATCAAAGTTAACTTGTTTCAAGGATACAAAACTGTACTCTGAGTTTTCATGCTAATCAAACAAACTGGACTTTGGGATCAAGTGTACGTGGATCCATGCCCGGGTCCCTGAGTTGAAAACCCCATAACTAATCTTACCAAAAAGGCCCAATCGCAAAATCGTATTTTAAATGCTGGCCCCGTGCGAACATTGCACATTAACCCACAAAACGTGATAACTCAGTAAATGCCAGAGTTTGCAGGTAAACTGCATCGTTTACCAAGAGCTGATGTTAGCTGCCATATAGTGATGCTAACATTAGCAGTGCTAGCAGCATTAGCCTGTGCTGCTTGCAGGTGGTTACACATTGCTCCAGTCAAATGGTTATACACCAGTTTATTCTACATTCAACCATATTTTCATTTTCTATATCAAAATGCACTGATTTTACAAGCTGTCATCTGTCCGACGTTGCTGACAACAACATCCAGGGTTGGGTGGACCATCGGGGCGTATAAGCTGGGCAAGAGGGGCTGCTGTCCTGACGGGGCAACAGCCCCGACTAGTGGTGGGCAGCTGCATAACTTCTTAGAGAAAACAGTTAACTGGCATTATGCATGAGTAAAATATTACCACATTGTTAAACTGACTAGTATTTCTGGTGCTGACTAGTGAGGGTGGTGTCGTTTAATCGTAGAATCATTTTTCAAACAGTTTTTTGTGGATACTGATTTCAGAACACCGAGAACGTCTCATATAACCTTACTGTAACCTCACAGGGCCTTACCTCTGAACCATATTATCACTGGAATGGTAAACTCCTACTGTATCTGTGTTACTTTTGTGTATAGATGTTGCATGAGGAGAAAAACACTCCCTGCTATGCATAAAGTCTGGCGTCCATATGGAAATATCAATCATGTCACAGTTAAAGCGATTACCAGCATTGATATGCATCACAAAATATGTAGCGACTGTTTCCAAGTTTCTGTTTGTTTAGCGACAGACAGACGGATGCTTTGTCTGTGTGTGTGTGTGAGTGTGAGTGTGTGAGTGTGAGTGTGAGTGTGTGTGTGTGTGTGTGTGTGTGTGCGTGTGTGTGACAGTGGAGGCCTTGTTACTATGAATTTGATGTTTATTTTTCTCACCCTGGTTTATGCACCACCCACAGAGATCATAACAAATATTTACATACTGTTTGCTTTCTCAATGTCAAGACACATTTTTGCATTATTTTCTTGCCTAATCAGAGACACACAGGCTGGTGAGAGGGTGAGAAGGTGAGAGGGTGAGGGCGTCATCATATAAACTCATATACAGTATATTAAAACTATATTGTTACTTGTTTATTTGACCCCCTGTACCTTCTGTACTTCTAAAATATAAAAATGTTAAAAGATCATTTTACACTTTAAAATAGATGATGGACAATCTACAGCCTCAAAATGACCATAGAGTTAAATCCTATAAACAACATGCAAATGTGTTCTTGTTTCTTCATGTTATTGTTCTCTCTGTGCATGTGTGGTTTTTTTTTGTGCACATTCATGACTACATGCTGAAAGACGTCTGTGATTCACAATTTCTTAAAAGCGCTAATAAACTTTTTTGTTATGACTCTACACTGCTGACAGTGGTGGCCACAGGCATTATGTTTTCAGCTCATCCAGCTCCTGATAGCACAATATCTCCACAACACCATGAGGGAATTTCTTCTTGGATTCAAGAATCAACTGATTAGACTTTGGTGGTCAAATGTCACTGTGACTAACCTGAAACGCCGGATGGTTTGTTACACAGAACCAACTGGGAAGTCATCCTTACAAACTGTTTTGAAAAGGGCAGGCACTTTCAAAAAAGACTTGGCAGGCTATTGCATGAACCATCTAACACAGGTTAACTTCAACCAATCAGATCAAACATGGAGAAAAGAATTCAGTGTCGTTCTTTGCTCTTCTTTCAATGAAGAAATTCTCTCCAGTTCTGATGTAACTAAATCCTAAATCCACACCTGTAACTGCCGGTAGTCCCTCTGTGGATGCTGATTGGCTGCATCACTTGGTAAGATTTATTATTGCATGATCCAGCTGCCTTGCAAGGTAACATTTTTCACTGTAACTCAAGAATTAATATACACTAAATATGACACATTTCACACAAATGTCTGATAGGATACTTGCAGTGCTGGAGAGTAACTAGTTACCTGTAATTAAATTATTACAGTTACTGAAAAAACTATGTAATTAAAGGACAGTGATTCATCAAAATGATGATTTCAAAGCAGCTACATCTACATATTCTGCATGCTGTTAAGTACACTCATCTAGTTTCATACTGCATGTTTTATCCAATGGTTTTCAAACTTTTTGTGCCCAAGGTGCACAAAAGGGTAAGTCTGACCCCTAATTCACACCAGGTGTGGCTGCATGGCGGCACTCACAAAGATACGCAGCCATTCTAGTCAATGCTGTAATTTACACCGCGTCTCAGCAGCGTCCCAGAAGCTGCTCAGCGCTCCGCTCCGCAGAGAATATGCAGCAAGTGTATTTTTGACGGATGGCGCATCAATTGGCACAGAGCAGGTCGAACGGGTAGGAAGTCAGGCACGGAAAGCAGGGGAGAATCTGGTTGATTTTCAAAATAAAAGACCTTGTGCAGACTCGTGATCATAAAGACAGAAAATAAACAATTTAACTAGTAGCCTGCTTATCCATGGTAGAAGCACAAAGAGCAAGGAAAGAGGACTTAATCAACAAAATCAGAGCAAGTAAACATAATCAAACGGGCAAAACGCTGCGCTGCTGAAACACTTCTGAAACGCTGCTGGTGGAAATTGAAGTCGCGTGCATGATGGAACAAAACCGCGGCGCAGCCGTGACACGGCGCAGTTGCAATTGGTGTAAATCACGGGTGAGGCATCAATCAATCAAAGCTTTCAGAGTGTCACAACCTAATATGTCCCCCATCCAGTAACAGCAGGAATGGTCACTGATATAATGAATTAAAATTTTATTCAGAATGTTTTGTGTAGTTTTATGTTTTCACTAACTTCAGATTGGAGACCTAATTTACTTGTTAGGCGTCAGACTAAAGAAAACTGAGCTGGCAGGTAGTCTGACGGGCGGTGAGATGTCACTGTCGGGTGGTTTATTGAGTGATGGTAACAAAGCAGGTCATAGCATAAAATAAGCACAGCAGAAGCATTTTTATATTATAAAAAAGATAGATAGATTTTATAGTCAGAATGACAACAGAAATATACATATTTCCAGGTTTTACACATCTCCAAAATTCAAATTTGCTGCATGGCTAACTGAGGCAATCCAAATGAATCCACCGTCATCAGCGAAAAATAAGAAGCTGCTTTTCTTTACGCCTCTAAAGAATCACAGACCTCGTGTTTCAACAATTACTCCCAATTTCAATGTTAAATCTGCCACCTTTATCATTGTAAACTGCATAAATACAGTGTGAGAAGGGAAAGCTTGACAGACGTAGCAACAGTAACTATGGAGGGCGGTGCTTAGCAAAGGGTCAACTGAGATTTCACTATTCTTTAAAGTGATTAGGACTTGAAGATGAGTTCTGTAATGTGTTAGTTCTGTACCTTTGTTAGCTGTGTTCATTTTTTCAGGTATGCTGCGACTCACACACCTTGTGTCATCATGCATCAGTGACCAGACATGAACACATCATCACATGTTCTGTGAAGATGTTGTTTCTTTAATCCACGGAGTGACACGTTCACTTTTCACCTCCACTCTTCATCATCTTTTAAACTTTTTTTGGCTCTGTATCTCTCTTTTTCTTACTTTTTTATCTCTCTGGGCCTCCTGCCCGTTTCCCCCTCACTTCACTCCTCCTCTCCTCTCATTCACCAAAGTGTTCAACGTCAGTCTGCTGGAAAAAAAAAGAAAATCTTTAATTAAGTTTACTGCTCTGGAGACTTATCCTCTCTCATCTCTCTCTCATCTTAAGTCTTCTCTCTCCTCCTCTGTGACTCTCTCAATAATGTTTCTCTTTCTCT
This sequence comes from Lutjanus erythropterus, assembly GCF_056507025.1. Taxonomy (NCBI): domain Eukaryota; kingdom Metazoa; phylum Chordata; class Actinopteri; order Lutjaniformes; family Lutjanidae; genus Lutjanus; species Lutjanus erythropterus. The sequence continues at coordinate 47,626,418 of NC_139318.1, read as the reverse complement.
CATCTCATTCACTTCCATCCCGACACTCTCTCTTCCCCTCTGTCTCCCCCTTGTCTAAATCTCTCCCTCCCCTCCTCTCTGTGTCTCTCTTCAACTCTCCAGCCCACTCACATTCTCATCAGGCAACTTCAAGCATTCTTCTTCTTCTCTTCTCCCACTTTCTCTCGTCTGCTCTGCAGCCCTCGTGTTCCCGGGGCTCTGATTGGCACACAGCAGATGTTAAACAGCTGTTGCAGAGCAGATAGATTGCTCATTTTTGCCTGTTCAGCCTCCACCCCACCCCACCCCACCCCGGCTCGGCTTCTCCCTGTCTGTCACTGTCTGAGCAGAGCGGGACAAACCCTGTCCTGTTGTTTTGACCCTGTCTCTGTGTGTCAGTCTTTGTCATTTGTCTCTCGGTATCAAACGCACAACACCCACACACTCTCTGTCTCTCAGCTGCTGCGGAGTTTTGATTTATGCTTCCCGTGGTGAATTGCTTAAGTTCTTGCTCTGCATGTAGCTACAGGCTGGTTTGTATAAAGACAAACATGTAGGTTGTCTACAGGGATGCAAACTTTAAAGGAAGTTTTTACATCAAAACACATCAGATGCATGAAACTAAAACACAAAGAGGAACCACATCACCAGATCATCGCCAGAGCTTCTTTTCACTTCACCTCGTCGTCTCACATCTCTTTCTCACACATTAGTTCTTTCCACTTAAAGCAATTCTATACTTATTTGTTTTCTTCCAGAGTTAGATAAGAGGCAGTAGTGTGGTGCAAAGTATACGCAGATATATGGATTAAAATGATTTATTTTTCAGTCAGCATTGCATATACCCACTTCTAAATCCCCTTTGACTTGCATTATTTAGTTGTGTGCTGCAGGCCAATCTTTTCCCTAGGATGGTGAAGGCGTGACTTAGTCTACTCTGCCTCAGATTGGCTACTCATTGCCTTTGTTGGTTGGGCTGGTTAGGTTTAGGTGTGAGGAGTGATGACTGATAGAGCCAATCAGAAGAAGAGTCGGGCAGGTCATGCCTTCACTTCGCCATTCTCTTGAAAAATAAAAAAACTGCCTGATAAATAACCTGATCTCTGACCAGAACACCATGTTCTCCTCACTATGCTCATGCAGTGGATCTGTGTGGGAGCAGTACATTTTTGTAGACTGGCCCCTGACAAATAATGTTATTTTTATGGTATGCTAAGCTACGTTGGCACCCTCTGCAGAATCTCTAACTCATCTGTGGCTGATGTTAACTTCAGGTTTTCAGGTTTTTTAGCTTTATACTTAATACATAATTCCTTATTAGTGAGAGCAATTTAAGAGACACTGCAGTGCGGCGTGAACAAGACACCAAATGTGCCCGACAATGCTTTTATTTTGCCTTCAGTTTTAGACTTCATGTCCATGCAGGCACAAGCAAAAATGACAAGATAGGTTCCCTTCAAGTCTAACTGAGGTTTCCAAACAATTATTAAAGGCTGCCGAACGTCACTACTCCTGGCCAAGAAATAGACCTACACATTCTTTACCTTCAGACACAGCCAGGGTAGCTTTTCCAGTCTTTATGCTAAGCTAAGCTAACAGACAGCTCTATCTAAGACTTAAAGGGAAAACAGAAGTCTTTCTTCATATAAGACAACAGCATCTGAGTTCTGGAAAGGATATACATTCATTGATGGAGAAACCGTTTTGAAAACGTACCAAAAAATTGGTCGTGAACTCATCATATTAGGAAAAATGCCAAAATCTGGATGGATCTGAAGTTAAATACTTTATTAGAATACTGAGAATAACTGCTCTCAAACTTGAGGAACAGGTAAAGGAAACAGAGTCACATATAGAACCAGAAGAAATCTTAGAAGAGGACGCACACTGGGCCAAATGGAAAAGAAAGAAAATGGGGATGAATTCTGGATTAATAAATATTGATAGGAGTCAACAATCAAATAGAGGGAAACATCCATTTATCCTGTTAAAAATGTTCTCATTTTTTCTTATCAACACTATGATTACCAAGCAATTTGTTTACCTAATTATGTTGACGAATTATTCATGAATTTAATTTTGATTGTTAATGTGTGCCTCTTACTTCTGAGAATTCGTCTTTCTCTAATGGTTTATAATCAGACTTGTATTATTGCTTTCAGTGGGGGATTGAAGAGGGAGGGTCAGTGATGGAATAATGAGAGAAACACCTGAGAATAACATGAGTGAGTGGTGAATGGAGCTGAGGGCGGATGAAGGAGGTGGGGTGCAGGGCTTTGGAGAGCATAGAAATGCGCATTTACTCACCTTTTATTATTTTTGATATAATATTAGCAACCTTGTTGAGTGTTTTTTCCCCTTTATCTGCATTTATTTCTGGTAACAATTATATATATATATACATATATAAGTATATAATCTGTCATTAAATCTGGTCCCAGACACTTCAAGAATCAGTTAAGATTTAAAGATCCTGTGGTGTTCACCAGATATCACTGGGCAAGAAAACAAATGAGTGCTTCTCAAAAAGCTGAACTGTTCCTTTAAGATGTGAAGTTGTTGCACAGAAGGACAGAGAAGTCAAAACCAAATCGTACATCCCTGATTGGTCAAGAAATGTCAACTGCCTCTTTTGTGTTGCAAAGGTTTCCTCCAGGAAATAATGAATATTTCATCAGTATTTTCTTACCTGAATTTGTTTGTAGAAATTTAACAGCCCACTCTGAAATGTTAGCATTTTTAAGATTTTAATCTGTTATTTTATTAAAAATATTTGAGGAGGGTTTGACACACATTGCAGCACAGCATTGCCGTCCCCTCCTCCAGTACGACTAATCAACCATAATTATCCAACAGTGTGAGTCCAAGTGTTGCTTCAGTGTGTCAGTGTAGTTAAGAGGCAGCGATGCGCTTCTGGTTTGCCAGAATTTGCTGCCGAGCCTTCTGGAGGTGCCGTGGGTTTAATTTAACGAAACATCTGTGATGGGAGGTGCCCGTTTGATAACCCATATACCAAACTAATTTCACACACAGACACACACAGACACACACACACAGAAACTTGTTAGAGCAGATGAAAACATGTGCAGAAGCATTCACTGTAGTTTAACAGTCCAACACAAAGGACAGTTACATAAACTCCTGAATACAGAATACAAAACAGAATCTGTCCATCCACTCTCCTGCTAATAAATAAGCTCTTTTGCTGGTAATTAATTATTTATTATACACTCAGTTGATGCAGTGTGATGCTTCATGCTTCTTCAGAATTTTTTAGTTTTTCTTGCCCTGTTGATTATGCTTTTCCTGCGGATGTGTGTGTGTGTGTGTGTGTGTGTGTGTGTGTGTGTGTGTGTGTGTTTCATGGGCTGTTGGTGTGGTATTTAACAGTGAACCAGCGGTGGTAACTGGTTTCATAAGGCACACTTTGCAGGTGCAGTGGTTTTATATTTAACGGATCTTTGCGATGCTGAGAGACTGTAAAACTCAGAGCCCATATGCTCGCCGACATGACCGACTATCCAGCTGAGCAGTCAAGAGTAAAAAAAAAGCAATTTGGAAAATCAGTTTCAACCTGTTTCTCGTTATTGCACTCGAGTCCAACGTTCCAGCGAAAAGTAAAAACCAGCGGGCGTGAAATCTTACTGGTTCATTGTACCCCCCCCATCCTGCATACATCCTGCATCGGCCTTCCTCTATCCAAACCATGCATCTCTCTCTGATGTTTTTATCTCCTGAACAACATAATGTGTACGACATAAAAGCTGAAAAGTTAACAATTGTGAAAACAACTATTTTCTGGGGTGAGGTGCTGGAATTATTTTCTTGGTCTCTGCTGTTTCTTTGTGTGAATTGAAGGCCAACTATCAAGGTTTTTTTTTCTTGGATGTAGAGGTGCTGGGTCTCTTTTCTTTTTATGTTTTTAGGCCTTTTTTTACCACCTGTGGACAACAAACATATTTACAAGACAGATAATAAACAATAAATATGTATGATGCAAAGAAAATAAAATGAACAAACTTAAGATGTCATACTGATGTTGGGAAGATGTGAGTGAGTGAAGTGGTGTAAATAGGAATCAGCTCTAGGTGAACTGTGTTAAGGTAAAAACCTCAGCTCTCATGTGTTATTTGGTGGTATTTATTGTTATTAATTGTTGACGCAAAAGTATGCTATTTATGTTAATCAACTTTAGAGTGAACATAATCTGAGCAGGAGCTTGAACTGTCGCTGTCTGACTGAACAGTCTCATGGAAGTGACATTTTATTATCTGTCATATTATAAACTCATGAACTTCATTAAAGCAGGTCATTTGGTGTTTTCAAGGTCATTCTATTAACCTGAGACAGACTCCATATTCTGTTGGTGTTCAGAGCCGACAGGTTTGAGAGTCTGGCAGAAGGCTGCACCACGAGCGTCAGATACAGACGGCATCGTAAGTGATCGCAAAAAAGCAAAGCTATAAATGAGTTCCCACTCACTTTATGTTAATTTTCGGGTGGATTATTACTCTTTTTTCACTGTTCTGAGAAATGTGTGTCTCCCTACAGCCTGCAGTTGAAGGTAAATCCATCACATGCAGCTAATTCTGCCAGTCAGCTGTTTAACCCAGAGATGCTTCTGATAAAATGTAATTCCAGTGTTCTTGCACGCTTTTGAAACTTTATCTGAGTTTGTTGAACGGCAGCGCACTTTATCTTTCGTGAACAGGGCACCGGGACAAGATGGTCAAGTGTTGTAATGTTGAGGGACAATCTAGAGAAATCGTGTGAATGTTAATCCTAATCTGAAGCCTGGTAAATAATGAGAGCAGTAGGTTGATGTGGGACATCATGTTAGTTTTCTGTGGAGCTTCATCCTGCAGCAGCTCAGCTGGTTTTGTTGTTTAATTAAAGCCTCTTTGCTGCGTTGCTGCTGCTGGATGTAAATGTACTGACAGACCTGCCCTGTGCTGCACTCACTACTGTACTTATATTTATTCCTCATTTTCATTTCTTTTTGGGGCCAATAAACACGTCTGTTTTTATGAGGTAGGATCATGTGCTTATGTATATCCTTTTTTAATTTTGGAACACCGTAATATAATACCATCACCATGAAAAACAAAAGAAATGCCATGATATAAATTTCAGGCCATATTGCCCACTCCTACTTACAGAGCATCAGATGAGTAGACAGTTGTTCAGTTCATAACACCTAGACCCAGACCACCTCTGAATGTTGTCTAAGTGATCAGATGAATACCAGGTGTAAACAGGCTCAAACTGGTTTGTGTGTGCTTGAAGTCTATTTTTAAACCAGCCCAGATTTACAGCTTCTTTTGTACGTGCAGTTATTTCAGTTTCTATTCACAACTCAATTAGCTGGTGGGTAAATTTGTTAAACCCGAGGGTCTGTCCTGCCGTCAGCCTTTGTTGAAACGCTTCTTTGAGGCCAGCGTAAGCTTCAGAGATTACATGTTATCACTGCGGTTGAGGATTATCTGCAGAAGCTTTTGACCAAAGATCAAACACTAGAAAATTATCAGAAGACTGCTGCCTGATGTCCTTTCTCATTTTCAGGAACAAACACCTCAACATCTATTCATCAGCTCCAGATTTTATAGTCTGATAGCAGTGGTTTTAATTTATTGTGCTAAATGGACTTCCCCAAAACTTCAGAGATAACTTTTTATCTGCAAAGGTCAGAAATGTCAATGTGCAGATTTTCATTGGGTTTCACTTTTGGTCATTTTTGCTGCTTATTTGCCAAGAAAAGGGTTGCTCTGGAAATAAACACAAGCTTATGAGATGAGCTGGAGGTGTTTGGTGCGGAGGACAGCTGCCAGCAGGAGGGGAACAGATTGTTAAAGTTTGACCACAGCAGTATGATTGGTTGATGACAGTGAGACAAATGTGACCACCCATAATCAGCTGAGTGTGTTTATTCACTCCAAACAACCAGCTGTGAGCTAATGAGCAACATGCTAACAGGTCTGTGAGCACCAGCTGTGTGTGTTTGTGTGTCAGCCTCTGACAGCGCTCAACCGGTGCTTTCTTTTTTGTCCCTCCTGTCTCTCTACTTTCCCCTCCTACTCTCTGTGCATCCATAAACACACTGTAATATACTTTTCCCCTCTGGTCAGCAGTCAACATGGACAGAGAGAATATTTCGTGTGCAGTAAACAGCCGAGCGAGGTTGGCTGCTCTGTGGGTCGCTGCTGCAGACAGGTTGAGAAGCAGGAGTGAAGATAAATCCATGTTTTAATCCCAAACATTTGAAACATAAACTGCCAGTAAGTGAGATGGCATCAGTGTGACTCCAGTGTTTCTTCCTCCAGAAGCTCAGGTCTGTCCCTGACTCTCTCCCTCAAAACTCCCCGGCTCTCAGCAGCTGTCTGTCGGCTCTGTGCCTCAGTTCAGCTCCACACAACACCCAGCAAAAGCCACAATTTTTTGCTCAAAAAATTACTACCTCATGTGACCACACTTCAAATAATCTGAATTATGCCTTTAGATTTTCTGATTTCTTGCTTCAAAATATTCCTTGATTCCTTTATTTGTCCTCTGCGTGTCCTCGTATTTCAGACTTTTTAAGTTATTGATTCTTTATTCTTATCAAAAATAATCTATTTTCTCGTACTTTTCTCCGTCTTTTTTTCTAACTTTTTACACCACCACCGTTCCTTGTTCTGCCCTGCCGCTCCCGTTACACCATCTGTGATTGTTGACAACAGTCTCAGAGACTCGACAACCGTTGATTTGAAATGGGGGCAGGAAAAGGACAGAGCAGAAAATCTTTTACAGCCTCTACGCCTCTCTTTGATGGACGTCGGCACATCCAGAGGCCAGGGGGGACGGAGATGAAGAGGGAGAGATTTCAGTGAGGTACGGGGACCGCTGTGTCAACACACGCTGTGGTCTCTTATATCTGCTCTGCTGCTTCCCAGGAACAAGCTCTCTTCCCCTCGAGTCATCTGTGGGCTGTGCACCATCACACCCCCTAACCCCTCCGAGTTATTCCACTTACCATTCAAATCACTGTGGAAACTTTGAATTTTGTATCAGGCCTCAGCACGCGTTAACAAACAGCACAGAAACAAATCTAACCTTCCCCCTGCTGCTCCGGTGCAGCCGTGCTGAACATTATGAGCCGGGGTTTGTGCCACAGCCGAGGACGGATCTCTTAAAACAACATCCTGCCTTTACAAATGTTTACCGGAGCATATTGGAGCCCACAACGTTTGTTTAATGTGTTGTGGATGCAAGACAATCCCTCTGACTTGTTAGTGTGGAGGTGTCTCTTTACACGTTAGTACAGCAGTTCACACAGAGGCCACAGCTGCATAATCACACCGTGTGACAGCGCTGACAAACAGCTGCAAGCATTTTCTGTTACACATCAGCATCGAGCTCAACACAAAACTAAATTTTCTCCACCATCACGGGTTTTTATCGCCACCAAATAATTTACTAATCGATTAAATGAGTCTGTTTATGCTCTTTGTGCTTCCAATTAAAGACCAACAGGCTCAAACAGACGAAAAAAAATGTTCTTGTATAGTTTGATGTTGATCTGATGAAAAATCAATCAAAATCAAATCAAAATCACAAAAATACATTTATAGATGAGAAAACTGCCACTACATTCAACATGCACTCTTAGATTTAAGATTTGTAAGATTAAGATTTCCAATAAGAATGTTTCATCCAAAGAACCCTTCTTAGAAGAAAGCGTTCTTAAAGGATCACAGAAATCCTTGAAGAACTCTTTTGTAAAGGGTCCCTTGTACCATAACATAAAGAGTTCTTGGTAGAACTCTCTGGGTGGATTCTAGATAAAACCCTCAGAATATAAAATAGTTCTTGGTAGAACCCCCTTGGTAGGTTCTTGATAAAAACACTGGAGTATAAAAGGATTGACAGTAGAACCTACTGGGTGGGTTCTAGATGAAACCTCCAGAATTTAAAAGGATTGTCAGGAGAACCCCCTTGGTAGGGACTAGGTGAAACCCTTGGGATATAGAGGGTTTCTAGATAAGACCTACAACATATAGAAGGTTTCTTGGTAGAAAACCCTAGGTGAGTTCTAGATAGCACCCCTGTAACATAAAAATGGTTAATAGTAGAACCATTGTGATAGGTTTTAGATTAAAAAAAAAAAACCTTGGAATGTAAAAGGGTTCTTTGTAGAGTATAAAAGGGTTCTTGGTCAAAGCCTGTGGGTGGGTTCTAGATGAAGCCATTGGAATATAAAAGGGTTCTCAGTAGAACTCCTTGGGTTGGTTCTTGTTAGCAACTTTAGAAAGTAGAAAGATTCGGCACAGAGCTCAAAGAGATCGTTCTGGGTGGAACCACTACATATTTGTATGGTTTTCCTTTAAAACTTCTGAAATGGTTTCAAAATTAACCTTTATAGAAAGTTCTACCAGGAATCAAGAAAGGTTCTTGTATTAGGACAGGCAGAAGAACCCTTTATGGTTCTAGTTATCTCTTTTCTTTCTAACAGTGTGTGAATTTATTGTCTGAGTTGCGGCTGTTTTTCCTGGATTGAGCAGAACCCTCACAGTGTTCCGACAGACTGTTCTCTCCTCTGTGAATAAATAAAGGTATTGTGGATACGACTGCAGAGGTAATATGAACGTTTGTGATGTATGCAGAGAGATCCAGTTCATTAGTCCGGATCGGGTCTTGTTCCTCCTGGCAGAACTTCACTGTTCTGTTTCAGAGAGGCTAATGGGCTCAGTTGGCTTGACTGCACTCCTCTGAGTGATAACGTTCACAAACATCCCTGCTGCCTCATCAAGATGAACAACCAATAAGGAGTTTTTTCTTCCATGACACAGAACTTCTGCTGTCCACTGACCTCACAGCAGGAGGTGAATCTTAAAGACCTTGAAAACACATTTTCTCAATCATCTTCTTACGCTGAGTAATGGAGTCACACATGAACACAAAATATTCTGACAAAGTTAGAGCATTTTGGTTCATTTACAAGACAGACCTCTGATGATATTTGGTGGGTTGGGTTCGCTCGGTGTGCAGGGCTGTATACTTGGCAGAGATCTGAGAGTTAATCTGCCTTCATTGGAGAGGTTTTTCAGCTGAACTGGAGGTTGTTGTCACAACAATGGTGAGAAATGACTACAGTGGTGAACTGGTGAGGATGGCCTTCCAGTTTGGGGACAGCAAACCCCCCGCACTCCCAAAAAATGTCACCTTCCATCGGCAGTGTTTCACCATGAACATCGTCATATGCAAATTTGGTAGTTGTCACCCAATTCTATACTGCACTCATTTTAAAATTCAGCTAATTTCAACTTATTGATTGACTTGTTTGTCTCATTTTAATATATAAATCATCCACCCATCCATCCTCTATCTGGGGTCAGGTCTTGGTGACAGTAGGCGGCAGAGTGTTCCAGATGTCCCTCTTCCAGCAACACTTTCCGGTCCCTCCTGGATAATACCAAGGCATTCCCAGACCAGATGGGATATGTAGTCCCTCCAGAAAGAACTCCAATAGAACATGTCTGAAAAACTTCCAAAGGAAGGCGTCCATGAGATCTCCTATTCAGATGCCCGAATCACTCCAGAAATCAAACGAATCACCTTCCTCTAGATGCAAAGGAGCAAGTTTGAGCTCCTCACCCTATCTCTTGAGGTTTTGGCCACTTGTATCTGCAATCTCCTTCTTTCAGTCAGTGCCCGAAGCTCGGGACCACAGCTGAGGGCACACCAACCCCTCCTGTCCATCTTACGCTCCATTTTACCACCTGGGAAAGCAACTCCCACCCCGACCCAGATGGATGGCTGCAAATCATCCCAGTGCGTGTTGAAGGTCACGGTCTGGTGAAGCTAACGGAACCACATTGTCTACAAAAAAGCAAACATACAATTCTGAGGTTCCTGAACCGGTTACTCTCCTCACCAGCCAACCTCTATATTAATACGTAAATATTAAATGTCTAATCTCTGTCATGTCTATGATGGGATCCTTCCTGTGTGACTGCTAAACATCGGTACAATACAGCAAGTGTAGAATGACGCCGTCTGAAGGAATGAATCTGAAACCTGAAATGTTTTTTTCTTGTTTTGATTCACTTGAAAATGTTTGTGCTCTCAGCCATCATTGCAATTCTGTGCTGTTACCTGTGATTGGCCAGTTATACATAAGAAGCAAGAAAAATATACCACTACACAACAAAATGGAGCCTGGTATCACCATCATCATCATCATTATCACCATCATCATCATCATCATCATCATCATCATCATCATCATCCAGCAGATGTGTTTTAAACAAGCTTGAGCTATGGAAAATATAGCCCATTCAAAACCCATTACATATATGGTATGTATTCAGTGTGTGTGTGTGTGTGTGTGTGTGTTCAGAGACGTATGGCTGCCAGTCTGACATGTGAACAATGAGGTGCTGTTGTGGTAATTTTTGGGCTATCAGACATAAAAAAACAATCTCAGTATAAATCATACTCTTGTTTTATCTAAAACTTATTCAGCAGCTGCTGGCGAGCAATGCATAAAATAAACTCTCTGCTGAAAGAAACAATGTAAAACTGATGGTGATGATAGCAGATAAAAAACAAGTAGAACCAAAGCTGAAGAACACTGGGGGGACAGATAACATTTGAGAAAGTACTTTTGGAGATTGAAGGAGAAACAATCAGTTCATAGAACTATTTGATTTGAGGTTCAGGTTGAGAATAACCAGAACTCTAATATAAATTAGTTCCCAAACTCAGAATCATATTTATTGCAAAAAGGGTTTTCACATAAAAGGAATTTGTCTTGGTGCTTTGGTGCATAACCATAAACATAGCAAGAGAAAATAAAATCAAAAAGATAAAAAGCAAGTACTGCAAGTCACGAAGTTTAAACACAAAATAGAAAATTAAGAGCAAATGAAAACATACTCTAAAAAACGATGTAACTGTTTTTTTATGAAGGAGCTGGACAGTCAGTCAGTGCAAAATATTGACCAGGAAAAAGTGTTTGCAGTATTACGTATACAGGCTCTGACATACAGAACATCTGCACAGAGCTGATCGAGTGAGCAGGAAGGACACTGAAACAATATAAAGAATCTGATCAATTTCCAGAATGAAAGACCCTGTGGAGACTCACAATTAATAAAAAACAGATAAAACAGAAACTACATGAAACCACTATGTGACCTGCTTATCCACGGTGAAAGCACAAAAAGGAAGGAAGGAGAACCAAATCAATAAAATCTGAGTAAGTCAACATAACATGTATTAACATGTATTTGTTCTCTGGTCAGTCTTGCTCTGTCCAGTATGGTGGTAGCTTTAACCTACATTACACAGACAACAGTGGTGTCTCAGTATATATATGTCTATGACCACAGACAGAGCTCCTGTGTTTGCTGACAAGAAAAGGGCAAAAAGAGAAAATGTAATGTGCATCCAAGATTACATGAAAATAGTGGAAAGTAATATTTTTTAGCAAGGCTGTAGGACAAAACAAGTCAGATAGAATTCCAACATCTTTAGCCACAGCTGCTAACAAATATGATCTGAGCAGAGTGTTTCATCCTTGAAACCCAAACCCTGTTCAATGGTCCAGGTTTTGAGTTCTCAATTCAGTGAAGCTGAATTCAGTGTGTGGATAATCCACAGAATATGTTGATGGATCTGCAAAACTAGACATCATTAAGTGTGTCCTGGGCTGAACTGACCTTCTCAATGAGGTTTGGATCTTAAAAGTGGTGACGGACACAGGCGTCTGAGCAGTGGCACAAGTGGAGGAACAAACGATAAACGGTGAATTTACAGTGTTATGAGTCTGAGTTTTATTCAGCTTTTATCTGATCCACCAACCAGCATCTACTCACCATTTGCCTTTCTTAGTTAGTTCTTAGCTAATAGTGCAGCTAATCAACAGAGGCTGGTAGAGGTGAAGCAACAAAATCCAAAGTGTAAAGTTTGTTCAGTAATACAATTTATCTTTATGGAATATATTATATATATAATATATGCCTTTTTCTTGTTTCTAGAGTTGTGTGTATTTGCAGATACATCAGGAATTGTTGAAATATTATATTTCTTAAAGGGAGTTTGGTGTAAAATTTCCCCTGAGAGTGCACGGACCTTTAGTTAGATCAAACTGGTGATATGTAAACATTTTTTTACTACTGCAGAGAAAAACTATCCTGCCACTTTTAACTACAACTGGGCATCCATAGGCGCAGGGATTAAAATATGAATCATAAGTTGGAGTGTTCGAGAAGACTAAGAATTTACTGCCATACTAGCAGCTCTGTGACTGTCACAATATCCACATGCTGATTTTCAGCAGCAGATAAAATGTTTACCATGTTCAGCCTCGTAGTTTAGCATATCAGCATTGTAACCTTTGCTAATTCGCACTAAACAAGAAGTACAGCCGAGGCTGATGGGATTTTGACCTGATAATGGTGCTATAGTTGAAAAGTCATCAAAGTGATTACAATTCATCCTGAGGTGGAATGTCTTTACAAAATGTCACAGCGATCTGTCCAATAAATGTTGAGATTTTCCGGTCTGGGACAAAGTGATGGACTGAAGCATTACATACATTACTGGTAGAAAAGCTAAAAAAGAAATAAATATGATCTGTTTTGGTGCATAAAATAAAACTGTTGCTCATATGTCACTGAAAGATAAGTATCCCATTTCCACCACTTCAGATTTATGCTGTAAATCATTTTGTCAGTGCGTGTGTCATTTTTTTTAAAATGCTAGATTGTCTCAGTGTAGATTGGGTCCATATTTTCCCTTTTCACAGTTTGACAGGTGATCTCTGCAGAGTGCAGTGAAACACAGCAGTGACACTGCAGCAGTATAAATGCCACGGCAGTCAGCGTGGCTCTCTGTGCGACAGGGATGAGGGATGATTAGATGTTAAAACAACCTGCCTATCTCCTTCTAATGGTATGTTTGTACTGACCCTCTCCTTGACCTGTTATTGTTAAGCACCAACACGCGGGGAGGTGGCATTCAGCGGCAGGATCTGGTATTTTCTCCCCCTGCACTGTGCTGTGTTCTCCTTCACACAAGTCCAATTTCCCTCCACAGAGATAATGGTCTCTCTGATGAGCCCGGGTGCCTCTCTCAGTCTCCTTCTCCTCTTTTCATATCATCTCTATCTGTCACTGCTGCTTCATATACCATTAATTTCTCTCTCCAGCCATCTTTGTTTCAGATTCTATCAGTGAAAAGCACCTTAACTCAGTTCACTGACAGTTTGGGGCAGATATGAATCACAGAAACATAAATTGAAAGTATTCAGCATAATACTGTTGAGACGTTAAAGGAATGATATGCATTAAACAGTGAGTTTTTAATAATAAAGCCAATTTTGAGGGCATCTCAGAACTCCTAATGACTTGTTTTAATTATGTTTACCTGATGATGGACCAGATGAGAAGTCAGAGCATCATGGAAGTTATTACAGTTCATCCTGAAGGGGACGGGATAAACAGCCCATGAATAACAGTCAATGTCTTAAGTGACTTTTTGCTTTTTGCGCATCATTTCCTATAATTTAGTCCGTATAGACTTGTAGGCATGTTATTTTACGTGCCATTGTCATGGAGAAAAAAACATTAGGTGATGTTATATAAAGAGCAATAAAAGTCCATGTATGGAGGAGGAGGTGTGGATGGATGGGTCAAACAAACACAGCAGATCACAGTTTATGTCCCGTCCCAAACCCAAATCAAAGTTGACTTATTTTAATCATAAGTTAAGGATACAAAATGACAAAATTTCTCCACTCTTTGGGGGCCACAGTTTTCACCCGAGGAGGCTAAAGTTCATTAACCTTGCACGCCAGATGAGAGGCTGTCCATAGGAACTGTTTGGAAAAGAACGGGCACTTTCAAACAACGATGTGCAGATGATTGGATGAACCATCTGTCACGTCTAAAATGCCAAACTTCAACCAATCACATCAACTAAACTGAAGCTTTCGCTGTCAATCTTTGCTTAGATTTTGGTGGTCAAAGGTCACTGTGATTAACCTGATATGCCAGACGGTTTGTTTTGCAAAGCATCTGGGATGTCGTCCTTAGAAATTATTTAGAAAAGGGCGGGCACTTTCAAAACACACTTGGCAGGTGATCTAGAGTTTTAGAGATATGAGCCATAGAGATGTCTGTCTTCTCTTCAGTATAATTAATTGTCTAAATGTCACTCAAATACACAGACTGTGTTGTGAGCAGTTTTCATGTAGGATCTACTACTTTCTGCTGTAGAATCTACCGGAACTACTTTCTTTCTACTAGAAAGAAAATAGTCCCTACATGACAATGCACACAGTGAGGTCTGTGGAGTGGATCTGATTTCTGGAAAGAGAAACTGGTTTTGACAATCCTTCCAATAATCATTAAGTCACTCAAATGTGAGCCTTGTGGTAGAAAAGCCAGAGGATCACCAGAGTCATTAGGATTCATCCTGTGGGGGCAAATCGCTTCACTGGCAGGACGTAACACTGCAGGTATTGTCAACGCAAAGCATTTCTGAAATTGCTAACCCTAAAAAAACAATGAAAACAAATCACATACTGCAACAAAAATAAGAATACTACTATTATTAAATATCATTTCATAAATCAGTAACAGGTGTGTAGAATCAATTAATCAATTCAAATCATATATAAACACAAAATCATAAAATAAAAAGGAGTACAAGGCCGAGTGTGAGCTGTGAGGAGGATTAACAACATTTATCATGTGTTGTTGTGTGCTGACATACGGTATGTTGTGGCTTTCATGGTGATGAAGAAATTTCATTTTTGGTTTGATCAGAGAGTGAGAGAGAAATCTTTGAGTTTACATTTAACTTTTCAGTCTGGACTAAAGTGGTGAATTTTCAGCGATCAGACAGACTGACCAGAGCCACACCACCAGCAGGGACAAAATTATTCTGAGAGTTTCCATTAAGTTAAACTGTTCCCAGCTGCAGCGAGTTACCTGCTGTCATCCTGTTCTGCTGATTTTCCCCGAGTGACCCTGAAACTGTAACAGCTGACCCATATTTGTATCGACTCCCGCTTCACAGTTTCTCCCTCTCTCTGGTAATCTTCTCATCCTTCTCTTTCGATCACACTCTGCCTTCTCTTTCTTTTTGTTCTGCTCTGTCTCATTTTGTCACCCCCCCTCCTCCCCCTCCTCCTCTCCTCCCCTCCTCCCCATTATCTTCCTGGGTGACCCCAGAGGTCTGTGCGCTGAGCTAACTTGTCATGAATCATTTGGTCAGCGGCTTCTGAACATCCCCTCTCTTCCTGTGTATCTCGCTCTCGTGATCACTCCGCCTCTCTTTCCTCTCTTTCTCTCTCCATCCATCCCTCTCCCTGTTCTCCCCCCTCTGATCTCTCTGTAAGCCTCTCCCCCCTCATGCCCACCCTCTGGATTTGTTTCCCTTTTTCCCTTTATGATGCCGTCTATCTGTCTTTATCCCCCTCTTATTTCTTGGTTTAGTTTCCGACTGCAGGACTCGGATGATGTGCATCATTTACGACGCCATAACACTTATGCCACAGGAAGTATACCATAACCACATAAACACAATTTTATTGCAGCAGAGAGGAGATTACGGCGGATAGCACAGAAAGAATCATATCACATAAGCAGCACAAAATGATGATATCAGAGGGAGCATTTATTGGGCTGTTTGCTCGAGTTGCACATTAATCCGACCTGCACTTTGCGTCAGAGGAATCGTTCCTGACAATCTGAAGTAATAGTTAATGAAAGAGGCAAACAAGTCACTATTGGTCTGTCTGACAGTCGGCCATCTTTAGTTAACATTTAGAAAAATACACAACCAGAGATAGGAAAGAGTTCAAACTTTTTAACTTACTGGTTCTTGGTTGTTTGTTGCATTTAATACAAAGCTGTCAGACACTGTTGATTGAGCTAATATGGTCTGAGGAGATGATGGGTGGAGGTTTACCTTCATCTCCAGTGACCTACATTTAATTTGATAATAGTTGTTTTAATTGCTTGATTTTAACCACTTAAAGCTGAGTGTTAATTTTCCTGATCAGTTTGGTTTTAATTACTTATTTGATGCTATAAAATGGGGGGGGGGGGTTTCATGTCATGACTGACAGCTGAGATCTGCTCGCCATCAAGTCGTACTAAAAACTATGAACACATTTCACCAGTTCTTAAATCTCTGCTCTGGCTCAGTCACTGGTATATAAAGCCTTAAATAAACCATGACACGCTAATTACATATGAACCAGCAGGAAGCCTCAGGTCCACTGACAGTGACATTCCTCATACAAATATGACAGCATGTATTGACGCTTGTGTGACTACACACTTGTTATTGTGGATATTGATCTTGCAGTGTTTTGGCTGTTACGTGTTTTGTTCCTTAATGTAGCTCACATTGTGTGAATGAAATGTGCTATATAAATAAAGTTTGAGTAGTGTTGAGTCGGCCGGCTGTGTGGGCGGGACCTTGATACTGTGGTTATAAACCCCGACTCCAGCTCCAGATGACTTCACCAGCGACATGCTGCCACTTGTATCTGGGATATTTTGACTTCATTTCTGTACAGCGGGAGGAAGTGAAGTCCATCTGTATTTACAGTCAAAGGTCCGAACAAATTGTCATCATGGCCTTGCAAGTTGAAGGATAAATTAAAACAGTAGATGGTGTGTTGAGCCATTTTCAACCATGGGCTCTCTATATCGACGTGAACAACATGAGTCGCCCCCCGCCACCGAGTCAGCCGGCGGTACAGATGGGACCTTAATAACGCGGCTCTGACCTCATCTTCATACATGTCGATGGTCATCCTCTAATCAATACTCACTGAGACTGTAACCATGATCCATATTTCCAAAAGCAATGCACATCACAACTTTCTGAGTTTTATTTCAGCAACATAATTTCTATACTGCATAAAAACAAAGTGGTGAAGAAAATAGTTTTTGAAGTTTGAACATTACTGCGATCACATGTGTGATCACATGTCACATGTGTTAGCATCTAGCTAACTGAGTGCTAGTGCTAGTTTTCATATGTATTCAGAAATTATTCAGCAATGCAGAAATTGATTAAGGAGTCATCAGGAAAAAGAAAATAATAGATGCTGGTGCACTCGCTGCGGATGAAAATGAATCTAGCCTTGAAAAAGGTTTCAATAAAAATATATGATCATAAAATATAACTTATAGAAGGCTACTTTTAAAATAAAAAATATAAAAAATGTCAATATTAACACCAGTATTAATGTGTTTCAGCGGTGCAGTCATTTCATTTGCATCTCACTGTGCAGTGTCTCTTTAAACATGGAAAAAAAGCATCGCTGTGATAATATAAGAGAATTATGAGATATAGTTGCATCCCAAGTTTTAAATAATTGTTTTTGGCTCTACTTCAGTGTGCATTCAGCAGACCTGGAAGGTTGCAGGTTTAATCCCCTGTCTGGCAGGATATATCTTGGCCCTCCTTTATCGTTACCACCACTGAGGTGCCCTTGTACGATGCTCTTAACCCCCAACTGCTCAGTGGCAAAAAGGTCAGAATATGACGTACTGAGCAACTTGAATCTGTGACAGTGCAGCAAGAGAGCACTGCTCTCAGAGAAACCACGGTCAAAGAAGGGTTTTTAAATAGGTTCATAAATTATACAAATTGTTCAAACCCCAATTCCAAAACAGTTTGGAAATAAAAACAGAATTTGCTAATCCCTTGACCTGCATTCAAGTCAACACAGTACAAAGACGAGATATTCAGGGTTCAAACTGATTAACTTAGTTGTTTTTTAGTTAGTTTTAGTTACTTCTTAGTTATCTTTATACAATGATGAGGGTTTTTAATGCAGTTTTTAATGCAGTGCTGCCTGAGGGGTCAAAGGTCACAGACATTCAGTGTTGGTTTTCAGTCTTGCTCCTTATGTGCAGAGATTTCTCTGGATTCTCTGAGTCTTTTAATGATATTATGGATTGTAGATGGTGAAATCTATAAATTCCTGCAGTTTTGTGTTGACAAACTTTCTTCTTAAACTGTTGGACTGTTTGCAGTTTTTCACAAAGTGGTGAATCTCACCTCATCCATGCTGTGAACCACTGACTCTTTCCAGGACGCCCCTTTAATACCCGATCATGATCCTGTCACCTGTTACCAACTCACCTGTTTACCTGTGGAACGTTCCACAGCTGTCATGGCTCTTGTCACAATGTTTTTGAAGCATGTTGCAGGCATGAAATTGAATGAATGTATATTTACAAAAAATGAAATAAATCAGTTTCTACATTAAATATCTTGTCTTGTTATGTTTTGTTTTTTGTTTATTTCACAACATCCCAAGTTTTTTGGACTTGTTATTACTTGTTGGAGTTGTTTAGCAGAGTTATGAGAGATATAGTAGAAGCCAAATTTTAAAATAATTAGTTTTGGCTCTACCTCAGTGTGCATTCAGCAGACCTGGAGGGGTTAATCCCCAGCCTGGCAGGATAAATCTTGGCCCTCCGTCATTACCACCACTGAGGTGCCCTTTTTGCGAGGCCCTTAACCACAAACTGCTCAGTGGCAAAAAGGTCAGACTATGACGTACTGGGCAGCTTCCAGAGGTGAATCTGCGTGACAGTGAAGCAAGAGAGCACCGCTCTCAGCCAAACAAGAATGGTAATAAAAAGGATTTTAAAAAGCTTCATAAATTACACAAATTGTACAATTCCATTTTTTTTTTAAAGTTGGGAAAACAGAATGCAGTAATGTGCGAATCTTTGACCAGTATTCATGCAAAATGAAAGATTTTTAATGTTCAAACTTGTTTTTTGCAAATATACACCATTCTGAATTCAATGCCTGCAACATGTTCCCAAAACACTGGTTCAGGATCATGTGTCTCTTTTACTACAAAGACACGCTGTTGGTTCATGTGCCTTGTGCCAGTGTGTCTTGGCATTGTCTTGCAGGGACGTCTCTGAAAAGACATCTGGAATGCAGCATATGTTGTACTTGTACCTGTATGTTAGCTTTGAATTTTGTGCTGGTAGCAATCTGCATGGAGTGAATGTGCAGGCGTTACCTTTGTTCCTTCTCCATTTTGGCCCTGAGGACACAACATCCATGATTTCAGAAAATAATTTGAAATGTGGTCACGTCAGACCACAGCACGCTTTTCCACTTTGCGTCAACTATTTTGGAGTTTTGGTTTGTATGTGAAACTGCAGTGAAGCGTTTGTCATGGTCACTGCACCTGTCAGTGCATCTGCTCTGTGGCTCATATTCTCAACCTCCAAATTGTCACTCATGAGAGGCAGATAAAACAATATCACCATCTCCCTGGACAACACTGATAAGCAGCCACTCTGCGGATTGTGGTGTTTTAAATTTTGCACGCCGGGTCTGCACATCAGCCACAATTATGTAACTGTGGATGTTTGTGGGTGAGTGCATGAGAGTATGAAACTCAGTGTGGCGACCAGAACTTTCTCCACGCTAGATTGCAATCTGATGTGGGTGGTGGATTCACAACAGTTGTATGCTGGGAAATTCTGTATCAGTGCAGGCAGTAATGTCGCCAATTTACAGAATGAGCCACTCCACAGTTTTCTGCTGCTTGTTGCACATGGACGTATCAGCAGGCTCACATGCCTCTGCTCAATCAGACCAAGGCAGATCCAGGGATTTAAGAGGACCACCAGGATGCTGCCTACCTCTCTCTCACACACACACACACACACACACACACACACACACACACACACACAGACACACACACACACCCAGACGCAGGACAAAGTGAAGGACCACCAAAGTATGAGCAGGTGGGGGGGCTTTACCAGATGGCAGCTCTTCTGTTCCACTGTTCTGCACAGAGACACAGACACACACCCCTACGTTCACACACAGATGCATCCAGAAACACGTTTGTTCAGTGGGTGTACACATTTTCTAATAGTGTGTACAATAACACCACAGTACTTTTGGTGATGGAATATGAGGAGTTTCCCAGCACAAAGCCGAGTTGATGCTCAGAGGCTCCCCTGTGTTAACGTCTGTGTGTTCAAGACGGCTGCAGACTAAACATAAAGTGCTGCGAGTGTTCAGGCTGAAGAACTGTTCCAGTGTTACAACGCTGGCATACGTGAGAACAGCTGAAGTGTAAAGTACAGCAGAAGTGATAAACTGGCAAAGATGCATAAATAACAACTCAGTCACTTATGTTTTGTCAGCTCTCTCTCTCTCTCTCTCTCTCTGTGTGTGTGTGTGTGTGTGTGTGGTTGGTTGTTGAGTGTAGTCATTAGGTCGCTGAGGAAGTTGGATTGCATTTGTGAAAAAACTACTCTATTGAACATAAAATCAATGGTAACACCTCATTACACTGTCATAACTACTTCACGACACCTGTCATTAACATGAAGGAGTCTTTATGATTATTTATGACTTTTGTCATTGTCATTCAGTCAATTATATCCTTTTAATGCACAGTATTTTTAATGTTATTGTTTGGGACGTCTTTGTCTTCATTTGTTAAGACTGTTAACTATTGCTTTATGTTTTAACATGACATTAGACTGTCATATGTGGTTGGTTTTGACACTGGCCATCATGAGACAATTATAAGGTTGTTATGAATAACTTCCTGGACTTAAACTAAAGTGGTACCATTTGGATTTGTCAGAAAGATGTCAAAATGCCATTTTTATCAACAGAGTACAGTACCAAGGTGTGTTGTGTCTTAACAACTTCCTGAATTAAACTGGAGCTGGTGATGGAAGTAGCATTAGAAGATCTCTGTTGAGAGTTGCACATACTGTGTACCATCAGCACTTCTCCCTGCCATGCTAGCAATGTTAGCGTCCACATGAGTCTGGCCAGACTGGGACAGGGACTGAATGCAGCTTCTGAGATGGACAAGACAACAGGGAAAACAGTACTGAGGTGGTTTTCTTGTTGGCTTTGGCTCCTGGCACCCCTGAGTCAGCTAATTAGGCAGCTAGCTAACTTAGCTGACCAGTGAACACCAGCTACAGATAACAGCAGACAGTTAGAAACAAGTAAACTAGCTAACTGATGTCTGTCCATTAGCTAACTGTGAGCTAAATCACCTTGGTAACGTTCTGTGTCATCAAACTGGCATCTTGATGACAAGTTCAAATGGTACCACTTTAGTTTAAGTTCAGTAAATTATTCATCATAATAATGGTCACATCAGCGTTAAAACCAACCATATATTGCGGTCTAATGTAAGTTAAAACATACAGCAACAAATAAAGACTTTCACTGTTTTATCTGTAAAATCATGATTGTGTTGTTTTTGCACCAATGAAAAGAAAAAAGAAAATGATATATTTGAGTGAATGAGTCATAACAGTCATAAACATTCAGTAAGACTCCTTCATGTTCATGAATAGTTCAGTGCTTTATTGTCGAGTAGTTTTGATTATAGCATCTATGTTCGGGGAACTCAACCCGTGAATCTCAGCTGCTCAGTGCAGCTGAGCTGCTGTGGTTCCTCGACGTGGCAGGACGCAGAACTTTTGCGAACTCTTCAGTCTGGATCAGGAGAGTTTTCTTGGTAAAACAAAAAGAAATTCCTCACTGCAGTATATTGTAACTGTAGCCTCATTTTGTTCTCATTGTTCGCTCCACCACATTGTTAGCAAACCACAAATGATGTGTATTTTTGTTGTTGTTGTTGTTATGGTGCCCCCGGTCAGCACTGATTGTTAGCACATGGAAACAAGGATCTTAGTCAACACATTCTCATACACAAAGGACAGAAGAGGTCAGTGACTCCCACAGTAACATACAGTATAGGACTGTTGGAGAGGATCAGTTTGGTATCATGGTTATCACCATCTTGGTTTTTTGGAGCCAGAAGTGACCATATTTGGAGCTGGGGAGGATATGCATACACCTCTATCTTGGCTGGATGTGAGAACCTATGACATGCTGTGGAAGTGACTTGTGAATTACAAGGTGACATGCCCTAAATCATACCCTGCTTTATTATCTGTTTTACACAAAACAGGGTCATAAATTTATTTAAGTGAGCATCACGCTGTATTGAAGGTGACTTAAAACTAGTGATTGAGACCATAAACTCATCATGGAACTGTTTGCTGAGCTCATAAATCAAAAGACCTGACAGACAATTGACGCTGCCTCCAAGCAGCAACTGTTCAATCACAGCTTAGCAACAGTAACTAAGGAGGGCGGAGCTTAGTGAAGGGTCAGTTGGACTTGTTTTTGCGGCCAGTAGAGTCGCCCCCCTGCTGACCATTACAGAGAATGCAGGTTTAAGGCACTTCTGTATCAGCTTCACTTTTCAGACCTGAAACCTCCGTCCACTGTTCACACAGTCTCTGGTCCTGGGTCTGGTCTCAGTTCCTCAGAGTCCAGTGGGCCCTTAAAGACCTCGAGTTGGATAATTAGTTTTAAAAAAAGCTTCAGTGGTCGAGCCTTCAAACAACAACAGCAGCATGTCCTGCTCCTGTGGTTTCCTCAGCAGGTGTGCTGTTAGTTGCTCATTTCATCACCTCCACTGGTATTTACTGCTCATATTATGCTTTCAGAATGAAGAACGTAACCTTTTGGATGTTCTCTTGTTTGCCAGGGGAGTGCTGTTCTTACAGCGATTGTGATTCTGGATATGTGATCCCAAACGTTGTTAATATTTAACAAATGCAGGCAGAAGCAGCAAGCGTTTTCTTCGTTTGCAGAGAGCTGTGAATTTATGCCATTTTATGTGTTTATGTGTGAAGAGGGAGGGCAGACGGAGGGAGTGAGATGGGGACAGAGAAACGGCAATATTTTCTTTTTTTATTTTAGGGTCCAAATGTTCCAACAATAACAAGAGAACCAAGGAAATCATCCCTCCCGGTCCGGGTCTTACAGGGTGGACATAACTTTTTGCTTTACGAGTAACAATTTATTGGTTAGCTTTTAAAGTTAAAGTTAAGGAAATGAAATTAAGTCTGTGTAAAACTCTCAAAAGTGCAATAAAAATATGTGTGAGTAACTGTCCATGCCAGTTTATGCATGTATTCCTGCTTGCCTCTGTGTATTCGTCAGATGGACAAAGCATAAGGGCAGTAAAATAAAACTGACCCAGCGCATTCCCAGGCACTTAGCTGTGACGAGCAAACGGTCGCCTCAGTGTGCCTCATTATGAATGCTGATGCATGGCTAGAGGCTAAGTGTTAGGCCAGGAGGCCAGTAATGTTGAATCAGACTGAGTAAGTGGCATTTTATTATCATACAGCCTCAAATATGAGCATTTCTACAGACCTTTAAAGTGCTTTTAGTGCACTGAACATGCTCCAGAGTCATATGGGTTAGCTCAGAGGGACGTAACACAGGACAAATTACTTTTTTATTGCAATAAAACTAAAATAAACATGAGATTTAAACAAGACAATTATGTGTGGGTCTGAATTCCTGATTTAAAATCCCTGTGCTGCCTCATAAAATGATGCAAAGTAAATATTTAACAATTTGTCACTTTCAGAAATAGCAGCAAAACCTACAGTTTACACTAAAATATTTATTCAGATTCAGCCAGCGCAGATTCTGCTGCCGCCGCCGCCTGCACTCCACACGGCAGCTCAAGTTCATCCAAAGGGAAAATAAATAAATTACACAGGCAAAATACAAACTACATCTGAAATTAGAGTTTGATTCCCGGGGGATTAGTTTCATCAGGGGACCTCATCGTCGGCATGCAGCAGGAAATTTCCTTCACAAATTAGAGACATGGCAGATTTGCACAGGAATGAAATCAGCCCTGATCACCCATCAGTTATTAGAACAACCCAGACAAACACAGGTTATATTAGACCTGTGCAAATGAGGCTTATTCAATAGATAACAGCAGATAATATAGTAAATAAAGACATTGTGCTGTTGTGTTGCTTCTGATTTGAGTTCTAAATATTTCATGTTTGGCCCAGACGTGTTTCTTAATGACTTTGACTCTCACAGTTCTTACTGGCATCAGCCTTTTTACTTTTTGTCTCCATTATAAAGGTGATTTTTTTTTTTTTTGCTTTGAGGCAGAAGTTGTTTCAAGTTTTGTTTTTCTGTTCCTGAAAATTTGGAGATCACCAAGTTGTGTAAGTGTGTCACTGTACTGCCACGCTGATGCTGTCAGTCCATCACTTTAGACCAAAATATCTCATCAACTACTGGATGAAACTTAACACAGACATTCATGTTCTCCAGAGGATGAATCCTGCAAACTGTACTGATCCTTGACTTTTCTTCTTGAGGTTTAAACTGTGGTTCTGACATTAATGTTTCTATCAGGAAGTATTGTGATAACTTTGGTGAGTCTCTGATTTTTCATCAGATCAAAAATCTGATCAAAAATTTAATTTGGTTTATGATTAAATATCTGCAAAACTGATAACATTTGTGTCAACCTTGGCTGTGGTTAATTAGCTAACTTTATGTACAGACGTGGGAGATATTTACTGAACCTGCTGAAAATGTATTAGTATTTACAATGTTTATAAAATAAATAAATAAAACACTACTCACAACAGCTTAGCATTACTATTAATAAGTGAATAATCTGCTAATACTGAAGATGTAAATGAGCAGCAGGTCATCTGATTTGCATCAGGAGTTGCTAAACAAGACCTTAAAGGGATAGTTCACCCAAAAATGAAAATTCAGTCGTTATCTACTCACCCTCATGCCGATTGAAGGTGGAGTTTAGTTTTTAGTCCACAAAACTCTGATGGAGTTTCAACAGAAAACAGCAGAATCTCCCTCCAAAAAAGGGAAGTGAATGGTGACCAGTTTCAAACTCTTAAACTTTTGAGCTTTGAAATAAACTTTAAAAAAGTTTTGCTACCCTATAATCTTTAGTTGAGATAACTTATTTTTCTTTGAGTTTTAGGAACTCAAATTTGGTGACAGTGAGCTGTGAACCTAATTTGTGGTACCTAATTTGGTACCACAAAACTGAATGATTTTAATTAAAAAAAATAATTTTAACCATCATTCATTCTAACGTCAATTAATTTGTTTTTAAGTATAACTTTTTTTCAGTTTATCCAAAGAAGAAAAGTTAAGTCAGAGTTTGAGTTGGGCTCAAAACCCAAAAATCTGTTGCAGCAGTTGATTTTTACAGTGTAGACCTACAACAATGACAATTAACAATTAAAAAAAAACTAAAGTAAATTAAAGAAAATTATTATTCATTTTCATGTATTTTTTGTCAAAGCCGGAGCCACTGGAGGCTAAAGAGCCACAGGTTGCAGATCAAAACCTTCAAAACATCAAGAGAAAGAAAACACAACATTTATTACAGAGTTTGAGCAGAAAAATGTGACACACAGAGCCGCATCTCAAATGAATCTACCACCTCTATGTGGAATATACTGACCTGTTAGCTTCCTCTAAAGACAAAATAGGTCAGGAAAAGTTAGAAACACTAAGCAGGAGTTAAGAGGAAAAGGCGCAGTTGTGTGAAAAATCACAAGTTGTTGCATAGCTGCTCTTTTGTCTCGAGGTGCTGAGTCAAGAGCTCTTGTAAAATAACTTTATAATGCATCTTTTAATCCACTTCTCTCTCTAAATAATACATGCATTTTGATGGGTTCTTATCTATCTCT
The DNA here is from genome assembly GCF_056507025.1 of Lutjanus erythropterus. Classification (NCBI taxonomy): domain Eukaryota; kingdom Metazoa; phylum Chordata; class Actinopteri; order Lutjaniformes; family Lutjanidae; genus Lutjanus; species Lutjanus erythropterus. Next base: position 47,600,841 of record NC_139318.1, on the reverse strand, counting down.
GGCAGATGGATGCACCCACAAAATAACCAACAGTTTTACTTATTAATGTCAAACTGTATTTTTCATTCATTGCCCTCTTTTCCTTTATTGCTTTATTTGTATTTTCTTTATTATAAGCGAGCTGCAGTTTTTCAGTGTGTCACATTAAAACAGAGTGCAGCTCTGACTGCACCAGCGCCGACCTCGTGCCACCGGTGTAATAAAGCTCAGACCAAACTCATTACTTGTTTCAGTGCATTTTCTCATCCCTCTGCACTCACCTCCACCCACAGGGGCGTGACCTGACATTATTACTATTGTGTCCTGCTAATTCTCAGCCTTCCTCACTCATTCCCTTCCCTTCAGTTTCTCATTCACCTGCCTGTCCTGTCCCTCTCTCCGTCTGTCTCTCTCTCCGTCTGTCTCTCTCTCCGTCTCCGTCCTCACAGACTCTATTTCCTGTGCTCTTTCGCGGGTCACTTGCCTCATTCTCTTCACGGGTCACATGGCTTTGCCTCAGTCAGCCAGGAGAGAAAAAAACCAAACAAAAAAAAAAAAACAGTGGATTCTGGGAGTTTCTTTAATTAGTTGGTACCAGTCTGCGCTGCCCTCCCAGTCACCCCCACCAGCACCACTGTCTTTCTCTAGTCATGTGGAGGGAACATCTGGGGGAGAGGTTTTTACAGCCACACAACTCTGTAATTCTTTAACAAAACTGGAAGCTGCAGGAGTGATTAGGTTTGATGAGCTGTGAAAAAAGAAAAGACACGGAGGGGAGGAGGGGGAGACGGGGACGGGGACTCAGTCTAATTTGTCTTTTAGGATGGTCAGAATGTGAGACAGATAAAAAAAAGGGGGCAAGTTAGAGGAATGTGATGTTTTTATTTGTCTGTGACAGACAGAGACACAGACAGACAGAGAGGCAGGGGACAGACGGGAAAGTTTAACAAGACCGTCTGCTGTGTGTCTCAATACTTTCACTTTGACATTCAGAGGAAAACAGAGTGCAGGAGTCAATTAGCCTGACGTAGTGTGTCTCTGACACAAACTGTCAAGTCTTTCAAACGTCTTAAATGATTCAACATCATCTTGAGAGTTTATGTTCAAACAGAGCGTTTCACAGCTGGGTCTTCAATGACTTTCAGGCCATGGACGCCTCAGCTGACGGAGAGACGGAACAGGGACCCCTACTACGTATGTTGCATCACATATATTTGCAAATCGTCTCTTGTTTGAGCTCACCTGTAGCTGCTAAGTCAGCAGCAGGTGTACCATGGCTAACGTTAGCTGCATTAGCTTCACTCTCTGCAGTTTCACTGGTGGTTTCTGAGGTGCAGAGTGTCTACACACAGCCGGGTCTTCAAGTGGACAAAACACAATGCAGTGCAATGTAGGCCGTCCTCCATTCTTCAAAATGATTTGGATTTAACTGGTTAAATATTTCCTGCTGTGTTTTATATCCCAACATCACATCATGTTACACATCATTTTTAATCTAAACCAGGAACTGGAGCTGTTTCACCATAAACCATCACCACTTTCACCACGCTGGCATCCTGCTGCGAACAGCTGGTGCCCTTTTTATTGTGGCCTGATTCTGCCACCAGGTGCCGCGCAGATTTAGTAGGTTGGCTAGTTCACATTATGGCACAAGGATTCATGGGTAACCTTTTCAATGTTGTGTCATTTTTAAAAAGTTTTTATATTAATAGTCCAATTTATTTATTAATTAACATGAATCTAACAATATGTTGGATTCATGTTAATGTGTATTTTCAGACATAATTTACTTTTGAAAGCAAAAACAATGTTTCAAAAAAACACACAGTTAAAGCCTGGGGTTTAGATTATTTCAGCCATTTAATATAATCTAAAATCCTACTGACACACAGTTATTAAAGTGATAATCTTCTGTGCATCAGATGATCAAACTCATAGATTCTCTTTACATTTCAAAGTGTTCACTAGATACTAAAAATTAATTGCAGTGTTGGAACAGTGAACTACATGTAATTAAACTGGTAGTTTAGCTACATTTTGCAGATGCTTCATATTTGCATATGACTGAAGAGAATAAAGTACATTTTTTGTGCAGTTAGCTACTGAAACTATAAACACCTTTACTTCAAAAAGGGACAGAAAGAATTTTTAATTTCCTTCTTTACTGATCTAACTTGTGAAAAAGTGGAACTTCCTGCTTTAAACTCAACATTGTGATGCAAAACAGTTTGAACTTTTGTTTCTAAGTTGCTTTAGTTAAACCAAACTAGATTTATGCCTCAGGTCTTTCCAGAGGTGTAGAGTTGAAAACAGTAAAGCGACTTGTTTCTCCTCATTCAGATACAGTCGATCAGAAAATAGCTGAGTAAACTCTCAGCCTTATTTCAAACTGATGGATAAACTGAGTTTACTTGTGTTTACCCCTGTGTAAACCCTATAGCTTTGCAGCAACTTTTTCCATTGTGAAGTAATTGGTAGCCTGCAAAGCTTTGCTTTTAAAGTAGCTTCCCAGCACTGTTTAATTGATATTGCCTCGAGGCTCTTGGCTACCATCAGTGTTTTTCTTCCCTTTTTTTTCTAAATGCTGACAATGGAAAATGTAAAATTGTAATTCAGTTGTTTTGTTGTACTTGACACTAAAAGTGAAAATGAAAGTGTTGACGATTTACAGTCCCACTTACGTTAAGAGGTTTTTGGGAGTCAACTTTTTCCGGTCTGGTCATGTGGTGAATGCAGCTCTGTAGTGATCGATAAAGCAACGCCAAGGGAAGGCAACATCAGGGAGAAACAAGATAAATACCAAGAAGCTCAAGGAAGACACAGATCTGTGTTTTCTCTTTGATTTCCAGTGAATACCCGTTTGTTTCTTCTGCCATGTGGAGCCCTGCTGCAGAAGGTCTGCAATCCAAATGTTGTGCAGTTACACCGTACAAAGCAGTCCTTTGACATCATGGTTACATTTGGTTGAAAATGCAGACTCAAATCTTGTAGACTGCATTTTAAGTCTGTGCAAGACTTGAGAATAACAGTGGAGAACGAGGTAGAGAGGAACGCCAGATTAGGGGAAGATACGGTGCAGAACCTTTAAATTCCCAGGCAGAGGAAGAGGACTGGAGCTTTACCAAGAAACACAGCCCCAAAAAACAAAGGCAAGAAGGAGATTACTGAGGATGCACTGATACCCACATGTGAAAGTACTTATATTTGAATACTTGTTGATACTGAGTCCCAGTTACAAGTTACTTTTCTAATTTTGTGTTCTTTATTAAGTTGTGCAGTTCATATTTCAGTAGGAACAATTCCACATTATAATAAAATTTAGTTTACTGTAACATATTAATTATTTCATTATCATTTGTAGCAATTTAACTGCTATTTTAATGATATATTTTCATGTGTAGTATTTAAGTTGCTTTGTTGTGTCCCTCTTGTCTAAGAGTTAATTAAGTTAATTAGCTCCTACCGTCTTTGTCTTCAGATTAATTAGCCGAGACATTCAACTAGCTTAAGCCTGGTGGGACGTATTGGACGGTGGCTGTGGTCTACAGGTGCACTCTGGGAGTTTTTTTTTCTGTGGCATTTGGACAGAACTTCACAGCATGTCTCTGCAGTCATTAGTGGATGATGTTGAGGACGTCGAGTCTCTCTGATGATGGCGGTGCAGCAAGAAACAAGAGTAAACATGAACAAACTGCATGAACTCTAGATGTTTTATCAAATTGCTTGTGTTGCAATGACAACTTTTTGTGATGTGGTGTCTAGTGTGGTTGTATTGGAGTGTTTGACTACATGAGCGCAGCATTGGACTGATATTGTCAGAAATTTGTCTTGCATCATAGCGGCTTCATTTGCAACATCATAGACAATAAACATCAGGATAAGCAACAAAATATGCACACAACAATATTACAATCACACAAATGAAGACAAACAATACACTACATTTAACAATATTAACACAGAAGATGACATTCAAAGCCCTTTAACAAACCTTTGATCTGGGATTGAGCTCCAAAACCAAAACAGTGAGCTAAAAGATGCTAAATGGTACCGCTGCTAAGACAGTTCCTGAAACAATACTTTTTGACAAAAGATGCAGAAAATGGCAGTCAGAGAAATCTAAGAACAGTTTTTTTCATTGCTAAGGAAAATCTGAAGTTGAATTTGACCAATATATTCACTGTTAACATTTTAACATTTTACTTAAATATATAAACAAATCATTTAAAATTTCATGACACTTTACAGATAAGCAAAGCCTCACTGAAATGCACCATTTTAACATCTTAACAAATTCAATTTGAGTTGCTATTCATTTTCTTGAATCAGTTTTAAAACGTCAGCTTTAATTCTTTGACAGAAATATGGTCATTTTTGCTAACCTGAACAAAGGCTGCTGTCGTCATCATATCTCTGCTCCTCGTCTCGGGGCTCAGTGACGCCCACACTGCCGCCTAATGAGCTCATCATGGTTTCGCACAAGCAGTCGAGCACAACACATCTGTCTGCTTTCAGGTTTATATGGTTACAGCTAACAGAAGGCTAACATAATCTCACCTGTTACCAGTCATGTAAGGAAAGTGTTGCAGTAATTTTAACTCGTGTTTGTTCTGTAACATCAACACTAGTTTTCAAATAGCAAAAACAAACTGAAAGTAAATCTTAAAATGTTTCCATACTGCTAATCTGCTGTAATCCAAGTCTTCTAAAGCCCCAACATTCACTCGCACCGTGCACACTGTCACACCACACACTCCCAGCTTAGGCAGCGCGGACGTGGCTCCCAGCTTTTACACCAGATGAGCAGTATGGAGATATTTTATGTTTTTTTTTTAAACTGGTGACCATTCACTTCCAGTGTTTGGGAGATTTTGCAACAGAATTTTCATTTTTGGGTGAATTATCCCTTTAACTCAATAGCTCAGGCATGAGGTTTTAGAACCGGTGTCATGTTAGCACAGAGTTTAGGACCCAGCACAGCTCTGTAGTGCTGAAAGGAACTGCAGGGTTGGATGATAAATATCTGTGAGATCACCAGTATGAGTGAGCTCTGACATTATAGTCATTTAATTTTTTTTTTAAATCAAAAAAATATTGAAATATTGATTAGAGTGGCTTTGATTGATTGAATTTCTTGCTAAAGTGCAATCGATAAGTTTTGCATCTTTACTCTTTGTACTCTTTTCACTGTAATATGCAGGAGCTGCTCAGTAATATCACATCCAGCTGGATCAGTTTCAGTCAGACTGATGTAATAAAAAGTGTCTCGTTCACCTCTCGCTTGATATTTGAGCAATGGCAGCTTTGTTCAGAAGCATGTTCCATATTATAAAGTGGATTTTCCATGTATTTCCATCCATACTGTAACTGTCCTCATTGTTCTCTGTCATTGACCAACTTGTTCTTTGCTTCATTCAGCTGTTTCTGTTGCTGTTTCCTGTCATGGCAACCAAATGTCAGCGAGTTGCTAATAATATCAGTGACCTTACTAGCTCTGGCTCTGTTTGCAGAGCTGTGAGCAACGGCTAATTCTTCCGAACTGAGAGACACACTGGGTCTGTGATCGAGGGTTTCGAGGTCGAATCCAGTAAACGGAAATCACACTCCGGAGAATCGAAGGAGTCGCAGCTGTCTTCCAGGCAACAACACATGACAGTGTTGACTGTGGAGCAGGTATGACAGCTGGTTCACATCAGTCTACTGAACAACACCATCATTTTTAACCACACACACCACAACAGTGACGATTTTCTGTTCTCATGTTGGAAACCAGGTTTTCAAAAATTTAATGTGTTTGTGGAAAAATCTAACAATAAAAGCGACATGCACACTGCCCATCATCCCCCAGCAAACACCTTCTACTTTCCACGTGGGATGTATAAAAATGTAAAATGTTGCAACAGTTAAAGAAGCAGAGTCAGCAAGTTGATTTTCATACATAAATGGAAACCAACGGCTGCTTTGAAATGCAGGAAGAGGATTGTTAAAAAAGAAGAAAGACAGTTATATGATTTGCAAAATAGTTGTGATGTAAAGTACATATATTTTGAGGCAGATGGGATATGAAAGATTGTATGCAGCACGCAAAACTCACTGGTCTGTTCCTTTAAATATTTGTATATCTGCCAGTAATAGCACTATTGATCTTGACCATAAGATAGTCGCCATCATTCATAATGACACTTTAAATTAGAACTGCAACAATTAATCTATTAATCACTTAATTGATCTGCAACTGTTGTGTTGAATATCTTTTGGTTTCTTTAGTCTTCTGTAACACAGATTTCAGTTCAGTGGTCATATTAACAGTTTAGAGTCACGTCAGGTGCGGCTGCAGCAACACTTCATCTAGAGATTCAGAGGCTCACCTATTTTTTTTTTGCATGATGAGTTTGGTTCTCGGCAAAAATGCACATTAAAAATGATCTGTTGACAGTCACATTGGCATTCTATCAGTGACAGGACGCCTCTCACTACAGTTTCATTGTATGGATCTGTGCAGTATGTCACAGACGTGAAAAAAAAAATGAGGTGCAGGGCAGTGTTTTTTTTTTTCCTTTCTTTTCTCTTCTTCCTCTATTCATCTTTCCCTCCCTCTGTCCCAGAACGAGGAGGAAATCACTGATTGTATTCAGAAAACAGCTATTTTCTTCTCTTCAAACTCTTTGTAGAAAGAAAGGACTTTCAGCAGCCTCCTCGCAGCAGAAATGTGGCCTGTGTGCGAGTCGCAGCAGCTCGGCGACGTCGCCGTCACGCACTGCTCCAGCGTGTTGTGTGAACCAGCTGTAAGAGTCAACTGAATATCTCTCTTGGGTTTTGGGAAACACTGATGGACATTTTTCATGATTTTCTGACATCTTATAGATTAAACAACTCTTATTCGATTAATCCAGAAAATAACTGACCAATTAATCGACTATGAAAATAATTGTTAGTTGCAGCACCTACTGTAAACAAAAAAAAAAAAAAAATCATGTTAATTTTTCAAAACATTTGCGTTCCCTATTAGTTTATTGTTCACATACATTCCTTATTAGCTGCCTTGTGCCTGTGTCTCCCTCTCTGTTGTCATGGCTTCAGAGCCACGTTGTGACTGACTCGGGGCTCGTCCATGTGCTTCTCAGCCTCACTGGCTGTTCCAGACATTTTTGCAGAGAATGTTGTGGCACCACTCTGATTGATTGGAGGGAAAGGCAACATTTTGCTGCTCTCTGGGTTCTTAAAAACCACCTGAACAGATGAAAACACTCCTTTGCTCCACTGAAACTGTTTGTGGATGACAGCTATGTAGGTGCAGTCTATCGTCATGCAGGTGGATGATATGGAAATATTAACCTGTTTCTTCTTGAAAAGCAATTATAAAGCAAAAAATCTGAAATTTCTCTGAATTCACCCACAAATTACCTCCAAATTTCAGGGCAAGTATGTGATAATTTGCAAGTGTCCTTTTTATGCAGGTAGGTGGTAATTACCTTTTCACATGTGTGAACTTTCTTTGATATCAACTAATTTAATTTAATATTTATTTAATTGTAATTATCACCCACAACATAAAAATGGTACTTGCTAATTATCACATAATTAAGCAAAATATTGGCTTCACCAGTGTAATGTAGCGTGTAGGTCTCAGACAGCGGCACTCCTGTTTTATCCAAAGATGAAGTTTGGCACGACTGTTGGAGCTGAAGGTTCTGACTTCCTATACATTGTTCTCAAAAGGAACATTACATAAAAAGTGAAGGTAAAACCAGAAAATGCTCATTTCTTATGGCAGGTTGCATTCATACTGTAGGGAGACGCCACTGCAGCAAAAGCAGCTATGCCACAGGATTCGTCTGTAAATGATGTGTGATGACATGTTGATGATTTGAGTATTAAAGAAAGAAGAGAAGCTCACAGGTTTGATAGCAGCAACAATCGTGACAAATGGAGCAGTTTAACACCGAAGTAATTCTCTGTGTCCTCCTCTGTGTGCGAGAATATCAGATAAATAACAGCTCAGGAGACAAACAGGAACTTTGTCCACTGATCTGAGCGTCTCTGCAGCCTCCTGTCTCAGTCTGAGGATCAGCCACATGGATCAACATCTCACACTGTTGTCGGCACTGAAAACTGCTTCCAGCTTGTGGCCCAGCGGTTTTGAAAACATGAGACATCCGTGCCAAATGTTTCCCTGAGCTCAGCACCGCCAAATGTGCTGTCACTGTTGAATTGTTTGCTATTGAAATACTCTCCATTTTCAATTTACTGTTTTGATTGCTTATTATTAGCATAATAATACAAGATTAAGACAGAATGAATTACAAGTCTGACAGCGACGGCGTCTGAAGGAGGAAACAGCAGATATGGCTCCAATTTGTGAGGCGCCAAGTGAACGGATGGCGAGGCTCAGGGACGCACAATGCTCCGTGTTTGTGTACAACTCATTTCATGCATAACACGGCCCGTTACATCAATTAAAAATAAACAGGTTGTTCAAAGCAGAAAACATATCAGACATGTGCTGCTATCACTCTGTTAACAAACGGGTCTGTTTTCCGTTCTACAATGTTCATTAAGCCGCTGGAGAGGAGAGCGCTCATTATCGGCTGTTTACCTGTTAGCTGCACGCTGGATGTGCAACCAGAGTGCATCGTGTCATTTTGCAAAATGAAAACAGAACATTGAAGACAGTCGATGCTGCTGAAGACATCATGTTTCAATTAGCAGCTCTGCAGATGGTGACAGCCGTCTTCCTGTTCGCTGTTATGTGACTAAATGTGTCTGTTGGCTACATGGAAATAAATAAATATGTAAATGTAGTGTGAAAATGACCATTTTATATGCTTTTTTTTATTGAATTGATTTTCTTAAGTGTGTGGTCACTTCACGGCCCATCTCTAATGGTGTTACACAACTCTGTGATGATTATGCAGAGATGACCCAAATGCAGACACACACTCAGAACTAAGTGAACATGTGAAAGTGCTTCCCAAACTTTTGACCCAGTTCACAACAAGTCTTATTAATAAATCTTGGGAGAGTTAATCTGTGCAAATTAATGTTCCTGCCATTCCCACATCACCATACACACTGCCTGACCAAAAAAAGTCACCACCTGGATTTAAAACAGCAAATAGATAAGATCCTTCCATTGGATAATTACTGCAGTGATTAATATGTTTCAGCTGGTAACAAGTTATTGAACCCAAAATGATGCAATGAGCAGCTTCTCATTTCTTAAACAACCATGTCAGAAGACATATCCTGTGGTCGAGGAAAAGATGTTCCTCTGTCATTCCTACAGGCTGTTCCACACTCATACAATGTTTTCTGAGGGTAAAGTCCAGACAAACAAACCCTTGAAAAGAATTCACTTTCAATCTTTTTCAATCCCTCATTTAGGATTCCTAACTTCAGAAATTCCTTGAGACAGTTGGGACCGTTCCGTAATGGCTAAATCCCTGTCATTAGATAAGGTGTTTTCTTAAATTCAGGTCCTAAATGTCCTAAAAGGATTTCAGACCTAAGAAGTTTCTGGAAGGCCCCCCTAGTGATTGAAATACTGCAGGGCTGATGAGCTGGTGAGATGCAGGTGAGCAGGAGTGGTGACGAGCCAGTTGCAGACAGGTGTTCAGAGAAGCCACGCCCACAAATGCACAAAGACAGACAGTGGAAAACAGGAGACACAGGAGACACACCTAAACTGACTTCCAAAACGACATTCAAGTCAACCCTGATCTTGCACACAGACTTTCTTACTCTTTATACTGCTGTTGTCATAAATTACTACGGTCACTAGAGGTCGCTGCCTAAAAATATCCAGAAATATGTGTCGTAAAAAGCTGCTTGGTGGTTGTCTTGTGAGGACGGGCTGTGATTGTAACGCCTTCTTTATGGTGTAAATGTGAACAGTCACAGTCAGTGCAGCTGATCATGCAAGTAAATTAAAATAAAATGAAATAATGTTAATAATAATAATAATAACATTTTCAACAAAGTCTGTCATAAAAAATAAAAAGATTACAACATGTCCAAGAAAAAGGGCATTAAATTGACACTATTTCTCACAGATTACTCGGCAAACGCAGCATTTCCTTCCAAAGCATCACAGAGAGCAGGGCAAAGGAGATGATTGGCTGTTCTGTGCACTCACCTGTAGATCAAAACTGTAATGGTACAAAAACATCTTTATCCTAACTGAGACCATCATTTTAATACATCAGCTTGATGGATCCAAAAAGCTTCCCTTTGTTCTCTGTCTCCCCTGCTGACCAAAGGCGCTCTCCCAGCACAAATAGACCTTCAGTTCTTTGGCAGAACATAATTTTCAGTAAAATAATCATATTTAATTTCACAATAAGTACAGAGGTTTGGTGCACTGCAGTTGCCAAGTCATGTGGGACCATGTGAATCACTTCTCCTCTAGAGATACAAAGTACTGCTGCTTAACATTTTTCTAAAACCCATGTTTACAAGAGACATAGAAACTCCTTACTGAGGCTTCATTTTGTTAATCTCACTTAAATATTACTTTGTCTTAATCATACTGTTCAATTAAAATATGTACATACAAAAATGTATTTTTACAAATTTAAGTCTGCAGTAGGCAACGTGTATGCACAGAAAGTGTCCTGGTGTGTAGATACAGAATATATGTATTTTCTGCAATTCAGGTTGTGTATTTTAAGAAAAAGCAGTTTGCAAAATTTGTTGACATTACAATATTTATGTACCGGCAGAACCTGTATTATAATACTGTTTGTCAAATGATAAGTTTCTCCTATTAAAAACAACCCCATTAAAATCCCTTAATACATTACAATTTGTTAACTTAATCCATTGATTATTCCCCTTAAATCTGCAGTCTCTAATTGCAGCGGTGTTGAATAATGTTAAAGCTCCAAGATTAAACAGGCAATTATTATTTCTGATTGTAAGAAATTTAACAAAAATATAAATGCAAAACTTGTTTTTGCTCCCTTTTTTATGAGTTGAAGTAAAAGATCTCAGGCTTATTCTGTGCACACAAAATGTTTGTTTCTCTCAAATCTTTTTGATTTGTTCAAATCAGTGTCAGGGAGAACTTCACTTTTGCCAAACTAATCCATCCACCTGACAGGTGTGGCATATAAAGATGCTGATTAAACAGCAGGATTGTTGCACAGGTGTGATCACAATAAGAAGATACTATAAAATATGTAGTTTTATCTGTAAAAAAGGATATTTGTTGGGCACTGAACTATGGCTCTTTGGGATGTGACTCGTCTCCTTCACACAGAGTTGATCAGGTTGTTGTTGTGTTTGATCATGTTGGATGTTGGCCGACTCCTCTTCAGTGGCTGTGCGAGGTTCCTGGATTAGAATACACTGTAGCACAAGCCGATCCAGAGCATGGCGAACATGCTCGGCGGGTAAACACGCCTGGCGAGTCAAAAGGCCATACGAGAACTGGGAGGTTTTCAGCTTCCAGTAATTGTTTACAGGTTCTTGCGTCATGGAGATGTGCACGGTGACTACAGGATCTTCCACATGTCTGCAAAAAAGATATCATCTGCCTTTGGCTGTAGCCTGTATTTGAGCTGCTGTGTTGATAACATACTCAGGATTTCCCGAACTATCAGCCCATCGTGCTGCTGAGTCTTGTGTTTGAAAGGGCTGAAAGCAGTGAATGTGATTTGCCATATCGCAACCTCTGACATGTCTACCTATAATGCATTCTTTGTCTGTTTGTGGACAGTGTGCAGCTGACTGTGACCTGTGCTGCTCTACAGGATTCATAGACTTACAGCTGTTCAACTAAGACGGTTTGCAATGACCACCTCCAAACTGACAAATATAAGGAAGGTCAAGTGCAGCAATAACAAAGATGGATGTCGGCGCCCGTCACGACCGTGATTTGTACTCAGCCTTATTTTAAGGCTGCTAGTCGTCCAAGGAGCCAAGATCAGACGGAGACGAGGGGAAACAGGACATTTCACGTTTCCTGTAGGGATGAATCTGTGCTGCTCTGTGGCCGTCTCTCCTGTGCGAACACGTGAGTGCGCACACTACTGAGACCAAATGAGAGATGAAGTTAATGTCACAAGAAATGAATTTCCTGCTTTGTATTTTTGGAACCAGTCTGTTTTCACCTATGATGTTCCCCCTCCAGCTCCACCAGGGTCAATCTGACTCGACATTAGAAACACACGTTAATTGAGCTTACTGTTCGCACACATTTACTCTGTGTTCTTCGTGTTCAAACAAGCCACGCACACAGCTTCAGGATGTGTAAAATGGGTCACTTTGACCCAAACTGAACAGAAGGGTTAATCCTGTTTGTATCCTGAGCCGTCATCCTGCCTCTCCCACAGACCGCCATGCAACATTTAGTCTCCTGCAGAAACACCCGAGCCTCTTAGGTAAGAGAAGCCTGGTGTTGCCGATGAGTGCAGAGCAAAATACCTCTGGATGCAAGTGAAGAGACCCACAACCAATCAGAGCACAGTTCTTAGTCAAAGGTCAAGCAAACTTTCACAAATTACAACTAAATAGTACACCAAAATGAGTTTCTGATAAAATTCGAATCGAGAAATAGGCAGTGAAGAATCTTGAGTCATATTTGATCAACATTGTCAACTTAATCTGAGTTTTGTGAAACTTGTGCGAAACGTGTGGCGTATGACTTTAAAATACTCGACCAGTGAGGCTCCACCGTCAGTCATCATATCAAACCTGGACCTGATTACATAAATGGTTGTGATTGGCCTGCCAAGAACTAGGAAGGGTGAGAATCTGTCCTGTCCAGGCGGGGACAGACGTGTCTGCCAGAACAAATGAAACATGAGCTCATAGATTTGATTAGATTAGAAAGATCATTAGACAATATTTGAAAGGTGCAAATATGTTAACCAGGTACTTTGCATTGTTTCAAATAAGCCCTCTAGTGTCCAGTGGAGAACTATGCTTTTATTTTATGTAGGTTGTCCGTCCATGCTGGTGAGCCCCGACTCCTTGTTACCACATTGTCTTCTCACCACGGTTTGCATCTGTCATCCTCATGACTTCATGCCTTCAGCACTGTTTCATTAGCGGAGCATTTTGCCCGCCTGATTTTACTTACTTGCTTAGATTTTGGTGATTTAGTAATTTTTCCTTGCTTTTTTATTTTTTAAAAAATTGTGAGTCTGCAAAGGTCTTTTATTTTGAAAACTGACTGATTCTCTGTGTTGCATCTGCATCTGTGATCACACGTTTTTAATCAGCTGATGATGTGAGCGCTGTAGGTGTGAATGACGTTCATGTTCATTAATGTCAAAGTGATGCATTCAGTTTACTGTTTCCCAAAAACATCAGCATGTTCAACAAGCGCTGCTGCTTTAGCGCATTCATGCACAACACCGTTCATCAATATGCAATATGCAGTGTTTATTTTACAGGTAATGGCAAAAATGGATTTAATATGGAGGGCGTCATGTTTGCAGCACACATTTAAAACAATATCTTGATAATGTCTCATTCGCTTCATTGTTTTGGACATTTAAACACAAGATCTGATTGATAAAATTCATCAGTTGCAGAGCTGGGTTTGAACAAACAGAACGGCTGCAGTGGAAAAATAAAAATGACTAAATTACAGACTCAGAATACGCTGCCATTGTGAAGGGCACAGGACCAACCACTACGATGGCAAAGATCAAAGAGTAACACAACCGATTCATTTACATGCAAATGTAATGAATCATTACTTTAACCTTAAACCCAAACTTCAGTCCTGATCGAAGTGCTCGGAGGAGAGAATGCACTGACATGAATGACCCCACTTCACCAAAATGCCCTCCCTGTTGGTTTACATCAAACTCAAACAGCTCTCAAAAGGACAGTAAAATAAGAGCAGACATGGATAAAGAGACACAGGCTCTTCTGGCAATAACACGAGCGCACACACAAACACGTTGTCTCAGAGCGAGGTGCTGCCAGCGGCTTGGATGGAGCAGACTGAGGAGCCTGCAGCAGCACAGCCGCTCCGAGCACAAACGATAGAAACATCTGTTATGGCTGGCACTGCCGTCCCTCTGTCTCTCTGTATCCCGTCTTCCACTGTCTGTCTCACGCATGCAGTGATACACGTCGTCCCCTCTCAGTCCCTCCATGCTTCAGTCAGTTGTCTTCTTCTCTCTCCCATTATCATAATTCCTTTCTCCTGTTTCTTGGTCTTATCTTGACAATTTGCGAGGTATTATCTGTGTTATCCTGATGCATCAAATCCTGCAAATCAGTTTCTCAGCCACTTAAATCACATTAGACAAACTATTTGAATTGATTCAATTAATTCAACCACTATCTGATCCAATGACAACAACACAGCAGCTCTGTCTCCTCATCTAACCTTCTCCTGTACATAACAGTTTCAGACAGCGCTGGAATAAAACTAAACACATTTACTCACTACTGTTCTTACAAATGTGAGGCACTTGTACTTTACTTGAACCTTTTCTTTTCATGTGATAAAACACCAAAGTCATACAGTAACACAAACTAATTATAACTGACCGACGAAGCTGTACACCAGCCAACTCCTGTGTTCTGAGAGGTAAAATTCACGTTTTTGTCAATGGAGTCTGATGGTTTTGAACAAAGTGGCTGTTCGGTTCGGATTGTGCAGTTTTGAGTTATGGATCGGATCGTTTTTGGATCAGCAAAAAAGAAAAAAAGGTGGATTAGGTTTAAATTTTATTAAAAATGTAATTGGCTTTGATCTCCATCTGCAGAGAGGAGCTGGGTATGTGTGTGTGTCAAAGTTACGACAGCAGATATCACAAAAGTTTCGATAACTATCACAGGCTTATGATCTGTTTCTATGACGACAGCATAGTTACACCAATGAAAATGTACGAAGTCCTGATTTCACTCGAGGCGATGTGACAACTTTTAAATCAGTCGCCCTTTTTTCAAACCCCACTGCCTCACAGAGACGAGCTGCAGAGTAAAACACAGCACGCATCAGTCCCGTCTTTTCACTGTAACTCTGCATTGAGATTATTTATATCAAAGTAAACATGCAGTCTGCAGATCTCATGCATATCGAACCGTGGGAGGGTGATCTGGACGGAAAACAGGATCACTGCGACCTGTTGCAGCCCTGCTGTTTCCAGTTAAACAGAAAAGATCTTACTCTTCGAAAAAGGTCTTTCTCTGTAGAGCTTCTTTGCATAGAAGACAGGAAGCGAGTTTGTTGTAAGTCGTAGCAACTTTTATATCAACATATTTCAACTGATATGACAAAATAGTTAATCATGACAGCTTGATATGACAGCATCTATCAGTCACAATTAGTTATGGCAAATTAACTCCCCTTCAGAAACAGAAACTAGTGGGGCTCATATATTCATATATTCCTATATCATATTCTATAGACTTTGTTTGGTAGAAATCCCTGCAAAAATCACAGCATAATGATTTTAATGTTTTCTGATGAAAAGAAGAATAAACTTGTAAAAATTATCATTCCCTCAAGTAGCAAAATCATATCGCAATCAGACAAAATAATCTCATCATTCAGCCCCTGAAACTAACAAACACGAACACTGAATAATAAAGTGAGATTATCAGATTCAGTTTGGTCTGTCTGGGTGCCAGATAAACTACTGGCTCAAAAAATGACTTAAAAGACATAAAATGAAGTCATGGAGAGGGAAAGGGGAATGCCAACATTTTAAAAAAAGAGGAAAAGTCTTAGCTGAGTTAAGAATTGGCCGGCAGTAGATTCACACAATGGCTCCTGTGAGATAAAAAAATAAATCATATCTCCAAAATGTCAGCTTTTCCAAAGAATCAGCCTTGAATTGAGACTGATGGCCACGCAAATTATAAAGTCTATTTAAAGTGGGCTTACTGGTCCCTTGGGCCATGAAACCTAATCAGCATTAAAATGACCATGTAAACTTTTAATTTAAAAGAAGCCATAACTCTGCAGAGAGCTGCACCCGACACATATGCAACAAAATTGGGAGCTTGTTATTTCCCACATCCCTGTGAGCTCTCAAGGGTTCAGAGGTCGGTGGCGACCGTGAGCGACGCCCCTGCAGCACGTAGAGACACGGTGACTCATGCAAGGACACTTTTGCTGGGGTGAACATAATGCAATTGAACTGGAAAGCTTCTGACGACCAGATGATCCTCTTTAACCAGCAGGCCACCCTGCTGCACATATTTCCCCCCCACAGGTTGAGGTATAACACATAAAACACTCCTGCAATGCCCCAGATAGCCTGAAGAATTAATAAGCTCAATACATTCCCGTCACACACTGTATAGTTGTTCCCATTTCAAAGAGGAGCGGAGTGTGTAATGTATATTGTGAAGTGTCTGGAGGCTATTTTTCAGTGTCTGCCTCATAAAATTCAAACCTCAGTGGGTGTCAGCGTGAAAGCCACATATACCTGAATACTGCAGCAGCTGCATACACACACATATAGGTATATATACATATATATGCACAGTTACATACTCACCATCACTCTGTCACTCACACACACATATAGAGAGACACATGCAGATATACACACACTCAGTCACAGCAACTGTGACAGCATTATACTGGAACACTGCAGAGGCTGCAGGCACCAACACACTCTACATACATTCACTTACAGATGGAGCTGAAGCAAGGCACTGGAACACACACACACACACACACACACACACACACATATATATATATACAGACCCTATACAGACACACACACACACCCACACACACACACACTCATTCAGTCAGTCAGAGCCAGTATGAAAGGACCTGAGTGTGATTGAGAGCCATGCATACATATTAAAAGCCCAGCTTGAAGCCGAACAAGAGACTACAACTCTACTTTATGCCAAAAACACTGATCAGAGATTTTTTCTGCTTTGTTTTTTCACTCTGAGAATCGCTGCTGCAGGAAACCTGACATGTGAACAGTGTCTAGAGCAAATTCAGTGCCTGTTGAGACAGAATCAGAAATACTTAATATTTGAATATAAAGTATAGAACAATTAGAAAAAAATGATAAGAAGTTTTGTAAAAATATGAACAATATACTACCACATATGCAGCAATAATAGGTAATAAAACAAAATACAATGGGCCTCATTCACAAACGGTGCATATGCACAAATTTGTGCTTGAACCCTGCGTACGAACTTTTGAGGCATGAGTCTGGGAGTCATCAGTGTTTTCTTACCTGAGGTGCTGCACTGGATGGACAATTGGACAGACCTACAACCAATCAGAGCGGCTAAACTTGTGACATGACTTTGCAAATCTGGACGAGTGACGCACCTCAGTCAATCATCATATAGAACCCGCCCTATATAACATAGCATAAACAGTTGGTATTGGCCAGACTGGATCCATGGCTGGTGGGATTCTGTCTGAATGGAAGTGGGGGTCCAGATGTATCTCTTAGACTAGACACAGATTTGTCTGGTTCCCAGATGAGAGCGCCACCAGATTCCTGTGGAATTTGTGTGGAATTGATCATACATCTGAAACAGGACAAGAAAAAAGTCAGTGAAAACAAGCAGGACAGGAATCAGAATAACAAAACCCCCACAGGAACAAGATGGGACTGGAGTCATTGGGGTTTTGTGGGAGGGGACAGAAGTAAAAATCCACTCACGTACGGTTTTAGTGGCTTTAATGTGGTTGTGACCAACTAAGCAACTTTGCAAAAGTACAAACACAGTTTAAACTGAAAAAAAAAGTCTGAACCTGGATAATGTATCAGTAGGAGAAATACAGTATCAGCATCTGGTGTTGGAGTGAGTTTCAGTCACATCAGCTGCTCTCACCACTTTAAAACCAATGGACAGTCGATCGGCTAATGAGGCAGGAGCAGAGTCCAGGCACAGTCAAGAGCACATAATGCCTCTGTCTTTACTTTAAAGCAGAAGTTCAACATTTTGGGAAACACGCTTCAGTGTACTTTCTGCCAGAGGGTCAGAGAAGATGGTTGAAACCACCGTCCATGTCTGTATGAAGCCACAGCCAGCAGCTGGTTCGCCAAAACACTGGGAACAGGAGGAAACAGTCCACCTGGCTACGTCCAAAGGTAACAAAATCCACCTACCAGCTCATTATAAGCTCACTGATTAACACGTTATATTGTTTGTTTAGTCGTTACAAAAACTTAAGTGTTAAAGCATTAAAATCACACTTTCATGGGAGGTTAAGACTATTTCTTGGCTCTGAGCAGTTGCCAAAACCAGCGGACACTCCAGGAGGTTACTGAACAGAGCCAAGAAATAATCCGGATTTGGCAGCTTTATTAATAATTGTTTGATATTTTCAAGTCCCCTCACATAACCACTGCTCAATTTGCTCTGTTTTTATCTGTGATTTTGGACAGCAGGACTGTGACTGTGAAATAATTTTTCACTCGTGGGTGACAATTTTGTGAATGAAATGCAATTTAAGGGGGAGGAAGGAATCTGAACACGGTAATTTTTTTAATAGCGTTATCTCAAGATCACGAGTTTATTATTTTACTTTCTCCAGAAATTGCATTATTATCTAGAAATAATGAAGTAATTAACCTATGATCATGGGAAAGCAAAAGGTGAAAGGTTTCCTCTATTACTTGCACTTTGCAGAAACTAAAACTTCTGCTTATAAAATGAGCAAAATGTGACTTTTGACTGAAGAAACAACATGGTCTTTCTCAATAAAAAATAAAAAGTTGAATTTTTAGTTCATCATTGTTCCTGTGAGGACATATTAGATATTTGCTTTGCACAATAAAAATATTTTACAAACAACAGAGACAGAACTTAAATTAATACCACTTTCTGTCTGTTCTCCAGCAGTTTGAAGCGTGCTGCTAAGAGGAAGAGTAAATAGGATGAGGATGTAGAAACTAGAGTGCAACTGGGCCTTCAGCTGTTCTTGAGATTTTTCACCTCTCAGATAATCTCCCAGACTACAGTGGATGTTTTATCGTCCCGCTGTTGTCTCACCGGGGAGGCAGCATCAAGGCTGGCGGTGCAATCAGGATTAACAGACCGTTTAAAAGGTTGGCTCTGTGGTGGGCTCAGCCTGGACGCCCTGGAGGCAGTGTCAGTGAATGAGCACTAATCTGAACTCTATCTGAGACAACAACTCTCATCTCCTGCATATTGAGCTGATTCAGCTGCACAGCTTCCTCAGCTTCTGCTCCGACTCCTGCGGTTCGACAGCGAGAGCTTGAGGTGGCGTTTAGCGCCTGTCACCTTCAGAGTGCATGATGCTCCATCTCCAAACACATGGAGTCCTGGAAAACTAGGAGTGTGTCTGGATATTCTGCGCTATCCTGGAAATGAGATTTTATTTACATATCGAGTGGCACAATTTGAGATCTGCACAATTTTCTTTCATCGTGTTCGCTGTATAAGCACTGAAAACTGTGAGACTCATATATTGGAAGATATGAAGCTGATTCAAATGGATATTTGAACATGAGTTCCAGACTGATAATGTTATTCATGCATTGTTGCTGCGTGACTCAGACACAGAAAACAGTCTCACATTGTGAGGAGAACTTTGTCATGGTCAGTTCTCAGCAGTATAAATCCATATGTGGGTGTTTGTCGAGAAATCAAAGACCTGGATCACCGAGCCAAAACAGCAAAGAAAAACTGCTTTGTTATTTTAGTTTGAGAACATTTTCTGCCTTGTTTATAGCTGATAGTGGTAGTTCGTCCGTCATGTTGGTCTACATCAGAGTTCTGCAACCTTTATGATCAAATTAGGCATTTTTGACTAAAGAAAATAAAAAAAAATGTCTGGAGCTGCAACTGCTAAATTCCTGTCCTAAACTTTTTTTTTAAATTTGGCATCCAGAGCGAGTTCATGGAAACTCAAGAAGACGAGCAACCAACAAAATTTAGAGGAAAAGGCACAGATGTAGACTATGATGCACATTTCAGTTTTTATTTGGTTAATTTACCCAGAGTTAATTGAACCATAGTCCTATTTAAGATCGTCAAGAATTAAACTGCTTTATGCAACGGATAAATTCAGTCATCTATCTGAAATCAGGCTGTCCGAATCTGTTCTGCAGCCTCCAATCATCAGTCTTCCAGCGTAGCTTCTCTAACCTACTGACTTCAGCACCTGCTCGGCCCCTCCCCCTCCAGCGCAGCAGCTTAATGTGAAAAGAAAGGTGTGCAGAGGTTCCTTTTTCCTTCGTCACCCTACATCCCTCATTTTCTTTGATTCTCCATGAATAATGCAGGCCAAAGGTGTGATTCTGAAGCCTTGTCAGGTTTTATCTGCTGTGTAGATTACAGCTGAGGTGGGATATCGAGGAATTACACTCCGGTCTGCTCTGCCCTTCTCTGTCAAACACACACCGTGCAGGGGAGGGCTGATTAAAGGTGTGTGTGTGTGCATGTAGGCTGGTTTGTGTGTATATGTACAGTATGCGTATTTGCATGCGTCTCTTTTAATTATATTTTTTCTTGAAGGAATAAAAGAAAATTGTTGATGCATCAAACTCATATCCAGAGATGATTTTGTTGTTCCATTAAATTCAATTTCAGAGGCAGTTTACCTTCACACCCCCACGCCGTTTAAATTTCAATAAGTCACCCACGTCGTCGCCAGCTCACAAAAACAACCCCCTGTATTTCATCTCAGCTGTGTGTTTATCCAGAAATGAATTGGATATGATAATTTGGTCTGTGCACCATGACCACATGTCTCATGGTGTGTGGTGTAGGCTGAAAACTCATCTCTTCGATAAGTACCTCACGTCAGCCTCTCCACACTGAATCACATCCCATCGTCCTCCGCTTCTCGGCCTGATTTGCTTGCATCAAAACTTTAAGCTTTTTCGCAGGCTTTTGTTTTTATTTGCCTGCTGTTTTTGTTCATGTGATCAGTCTGGAGTCACAGGAATTCGGTCAGGGCATTACGACCCCAAACTGTTTTTCTGCTGCTTACGCAGTGCGCTTGCTTTTAGGACTTTTTTTGGTGTTATTCTGCAGTGCCAGAGGTGGGACCAAGTCTTTGTTTTACACAAATCACAAGTAAGTCTCAAGTCTTTGGACTCAAGCCCCAAGTCAAAACAGGTAAGTCCCGAGTCAAGTTCTAAGTCCTAAACTTTGGGTTTTGAGTCCTAAACAGGCCATAATGTGCTGTTCAACAAATGTGATGCCATTCTAACAAAAGAGCCTTGACTTCCTGTCCTGCAGTTCATTTTTTGTTGACAACCACATAGTTTTTGTCACGGTTGTTCCATTACCAGCACCGGAAAATGATCAGGTATCAGGGAATATGTGATTCTATGCTCCGATCCCAGCAGCATACACCAAATTTTATATGATCAGAGAGACGACTTACCTTGTGAGGCAGCTGGATTCATGGGATGAAAAGATCACGTGAGAATCCATCTTGTCAGGCCCCAAGTTATTGATTTGTGTCCGCACCAGAGGTGGTGTGAGCCAATCAGCGTGCTTGGAGGGACAACCGGCAGCTATAGGTGTGGCTTTAGGTGCAATAGCAAGAAGCGTCCATGGGCTTGAATCATCTCAAACAAATAATGGCATCTCTTGAGGAGTTTAGCGTAGATACTGTGATAGCATCAGTTATATCAGAACACAAGAGTATTTCTTCATTGAAAGAAAAGCAAAGAACAAAACTGAAGGCTTTTATCGATGGAAATTGTGTTTTCATTCTCCTTTTAGCCTGCTTCCGTTCGGTGACTTGATCTGATTGGTTGAAGTAAGCCTGTGTTAGACGTGACAGATGGTTCATCCAATCAAAGTGTTGTTTGAAAGTGCCTGCCCTTTTCCAAATAGTTTCTGTGGACAGATTGTTCTGTGTAACAAAGCATCTGTCATCTGTTAAGAGACACTAGCTTCACCTCGGCATCAGATGACGCTACAAAGTCTGTGTTATTGTAGCCCAGTTGTGGTAAAGAGAGGGTCTCTGGAGTTTGTCTCGAGGAGGAATAATCCTGTGATTTGTGTGTTTCCCACTCAGTTTCTCAGCTGCAAACCTGACTGACTATGATAAGGACTGACAGCGGTACCATGATCACCAGGTGTATGCAGAATATTGTGCATAATCTTTGTTAGGTGACTACAGACGCTGTTATTTAAATCTTTATTTCCTGATTTGGTTTGATTTTGTGGGGATCTGAGGTAAAACTGAGCAGGTCTTTTGAGTTGCCTTTCTTTTCTCTAATGGACTATTTTATTGTGACAGTGAACCTTCCTGGAACTGGAATCAATGCTAATGAGTGAGCGAGCAAACAGCTTCGTTTTTTTTTCAATGAGAACATCTTAACTTTTTTTGTGCATCATCAAACAGGCTGAGCAACATGTCGCCACTGGTTCTATTTTTACTAAGTTTCGCACACTTGCTTCCCCTCCAACATATTTCATCTGGTCAAAATTAATGTTGACATCCTTGAAGTTTCTGTTTCTCGTCATCAAAGCAGTCAACAGAGAGGACGAGAGATTTATTCACAAGGTTGAGAAGCTGCAACTTTTATATGATCCACATCACCGTTTTTATGGGAAAATCCTCAAAAGAGACGAGTTTTAGATGGAAAACAGGGAGCTGTTGGGAGTAACAAGTACTGTCAGTAAACTGTCCTCCAACTATACAGAAACAAGACTAACTTAAGAAAAGTTAGTTATGAGTAATGCTCATATTATATCTGGACAGAAATGTATTACACAGAGATTATGAGTGCAGTAATACAGTAGAATTAATATGTGTGTGCAGGTCAGCCGGGACTCACACACAAGTTCACACAGGCCCTCATCTCCGTGTTTTCTGCATGAACAAATTTATGTTTGGTCTAATTTTTTCCAACAAGAGCTCAGTAAGGTAACATTTATTCATCATGGTTCTTTCCTGCAACTTGATTGGATGATGCCAGATTGGTTCAAATAAAGTGGATCTGGTGAATTTAGTGTTGACCGGCGGAGGAGAATGCATAATGTTTTCATTAGTAAATGAACAGAATTGAATTGATTCATAGATTCACACTTTTTGAATTTATTTTATTTATTTTTTTACAACAATAAAACCACAACATTAAGACACAACAAAATGTAAAAAATAACTTGTATCTTTGGCCTTGGGGGGAAAGTATCAAGTACTTTCAAATTAAAAGGCTCAAGTCCAAGTGAGTCATGGGAGCTGGAACCTGAAGTCTTTTTTGATTTTGTTAATATGAATCTAAAGTCATCAGATCTGTGACTCGGGTTCACACTTCTGTTATTTTGTTTTCTCACATGTTTCTAACATGGAGATGTTGCTTTACTTTGCAGATTATGTTTTGGCAAGGTTGATTTCTGTGTTATTACTAAATGCATTTTATGGTTCAGTTATTTTATCATTTAGTTAGAATTATTTTTCCATAATTGTTAACTTTGTCAAGGCTCAAAGGAAATAAAACAGAGCACTGCAGTGTGAAAGTGTGAACTGGTGCTTTTAAGTGAGGAGAAACACATCCTGCACCTCAGAATGAGCATCTCAGCGCATTTTGAAATGTGCAGTCAGGAGTGACCCAGATAAATATGCTGAATAACCCCCCGTCCCGCCCCTCTCCTTCTCCCACCCCCCCCAACACACTTTGGTCCATCAATTATTAATTCATGCTGCTTCATCTGAAGGCCACAGACTCTCCAGTGTGCCCTAAATGAGTGTGCCAGGACATAAACAATAAAAGAGGAAGCCTCTGCTGCCTGGATCAGTCATATCATGCAGTCATAGTTGCTTCAAACACAGAAGAAATGATTCCATCAGCAACATAAACATGAAATGAAACAACAAGTCGACAGAAGCTAAGTTTTCTTTCCAGGTGAGACGATGTCCAAGATTTTATTCACTCTCATAATGTCATAATCAGATCACAATTTAAGAAGACATTTACGTAAAACAAGGCCTGTAAAATGTTACAGAGGTCATTGTAACAAACAGATGAATGAATACTGATCTTACTCTTACTCTGGTAAGAAAGTGACCTAGTTCAGATATATTATATTTTTGCAGTGAATGGCTGTTAAACATGTAAAACGAGCCCCTCCCCCCCCTCGCAGGGTTATTATGGCCTTGTGGGCACAGTTGAAATTGCAGCTTAGGGGCTCAAATAGGATTTTTTGCCGCAACCATGCATTAAAAAGTCATCATCAAAAATTAGTCTCTGAATTATAATAATTTTTAGCATGAGGTTTGAGAGTCTTAGGTGTGTTTCTGTGCCACAATTGTGTGTTTGGATTTCCTGTTTTGAAACTATGATGGAAGCTGAAAAAAGACCATTTCTACATGTGGCAGGTTAGACATCATTGCACTCAACAGAGCTCCTTTTTCATTAGTGACTTAAACCCCGCCCCCTACATTTGAGCCACGCCCCTCCCATAACTCATAAATAGTTTGTCTACTGCTGCATGCTGGGCGTGATGAAAATGAAAGCTGAGCTGGCCTCGGTAATGTGGGCATAAGGTTATGGTAGGCATCACTGCAGTCAGCAGCGAGCAAATATTGACCTGCGCCCTTCATTTTAGCCACACCCCATTTCATAACCCATAAACTGTTGTGGGAAGCATCAATGGTCTCAGCAGAGAGCATTTCAAAGTCCCGCCCAAATACTTTAGTCAGAGTTCATTTTTCATTGGTGACAGTTTGAGCAGCTGAGTCTCTTCACCACATGATGTCATCTGACATTACATAGGCCTGCATTTTTGTGCCCGCCTCCCCAAGTCGGCGCTCATAAATGGAACCATTATCATCAAGAATGCATCATCAGCTGGAGGGCTTTGGACAATACACAACAGAAGTAAACAGTGGTAGCAAGATGGCAGATCAGATTGATTGCCTGCAAGCTTTTGGTTTTTTTGTGTGTGTGTGTTATCCAAAAAAACAAACAAACAAACAAAAAAAAAAAAAAACAAGGACAAGACCATCATCAACCACTGAGCCCTCGACCATCAAGACATTGTGATTTAAAATCCTTCAGTATCTGAGATGGTTGGTCCCTCAGTGTTGTTGTAAGACAGGGGTTATTGGCAAAGTTTTGTTTTTGACATATGGGAGAAAAAATATGAAAAAATTGTTGCTGCTGGTCATTGTACCAATGTTAACGTCTCCATGTCCTGCTCATTATTTTCTTGTTAAAACTGCCCAGTTAGTGAACGTCACCACTACATCATGAAAAAGCTTTTATACTTTTATTTTTATGATTTATTTTATAAGCAAATTAACCTTGTACAAAAATAAAACTGGACTACACACAAAAGAAAACAATGCAGATTTAAAAATACTCATCAAACAATTGATTTAAACTAAGATCCCACCTCTCACTGGACAGAAAATTGATCATACTTGAGGATAATGGAGTGGCACTTGGGTGGCCAATCATACTTCAGTTTTGTGACTGTTTCACAAACTGCCTCGAGACTGTGTTGTTTATTCATGCATGCAGTCAGGGTGAGCGTACGTGCAAGAATCAGACGTGGGTCATATATCACAGTACAGGCACCTAAACAGATGTATCATATCCTGCATGAAACAATAATGTGGAGCTGCTTTCAAGACAACCTCAGTTACATCTCAACAGATAAAGAGTCCTGTAGTTATTCAGCAGGTGGAGATTCAGTGTCTTGTTAAAGGACACAGAGCAGACAAACAGCCTCTGCTGAGGCTCGGCTGCAGGGTTTGAACCTGCGTGACCTTCACCTCAGAGCGTCTGTTTCACTGGCTCAGGTCCATCCAACCACCGCGCTGCATTTCTTCTTTGTCATGCAACGGGGAAAATCCTATTTTCTTCTGCTGTATCTTTGTTTCCTCGATAATAAAAGAAGCAGCCTATTGATTATGTATGCTGTTATCTGACTACCTACACCGCAGTGATGAATGCAGCCAGGATGCATACGGCTGCATTTTACCGTACAGAAACAAACAGCTTTTGATGTAATCTATTTTGTTGACACCAGTGAAATTCAAAGGACAGAGACGACTGTAGTGTTATATAAAGTAGTTACACAGTGCGGCGTGTGTGTGTGTGTGTGGCTTTGTAATCTGCTTTGTATTTTGTTTTTATGCTTACACAAATCTTTGCACACTCTCATAGAAACACAGATCTCAGTGTACACACAGGCACTGAATGGAAAATATACACAAACACAGATACACACATATGGATTTATGGGATATACACACACCTGTTGGCGCATGCACACACACACACACACACACACACACACACACACACACACACACACACACGGACAGATGATCAACTGGGGAGAGATTTATTTGTGGCTTTGCGGTCCAGAGGCCCGCCCACTGAGGGTTGGCATGGCGATATACATCATGCTGTGACCTCATATCCTGTTTGTTGGTTTGAGTCGCAGCAGGTGTGTCGGGGGAGGACGCCCAGCGAGTCAGGAAGTTACTTTGACAAAGTCCTTGAGAATCAGCCCGACGTGACGGCACCTGGCAGCGAGTCTGCCTCTAATTTCATTAACCTGAAGGTTAAAAAGTACATTAAAAATTAAATAAAGTACAAGTAATCATTTTGGTTTTCACAGGATTTGGGCAAAGTTTCAAAGCTCACCTGGGGCTGACCTGTGTCGCTGCCATCTGACCACTGTGCCAACCTAAAACCAACACCTCCAGTACAGTAAAACATCAATGATATAATTCTATTTCCTCTTTGATCGGTCATTATTTGACTAGGGGAGAGTGGGGTAAGATGAGCCAGTGGGTGAAGTAAACTACCCCCTGTAGACAACTGCGCACATCTGTTGTCATGTGACCATAAAGTTAGGAAGCACACATCATTTGTATCTGGCTTAGATCGAGGGAAACACATGGAATCTTCCTTTTTTTGTTGTTTTGTTCAGTGCCGCCCCTGACAGTCAGTGATTCAAATAATCCGTCAACCATTTGGTTTTTTTCCCTTTGTCAGTCATTTTTTTTTTTTATTTTACTTATGTGTCATTTTTCCTTGCCTGGAAGACAACATGAGTAAAGATTTGCTCATCTTACCCCACTCTCCCCTACTTATACTTATTTTCAGCATTTGTATAAGTGTAGCACTGATGCAGGATTAAGGTGTGTGTGTGTGTGTGTGTGTGGCCTCGTGTAGATGCAAACTTAATACAGAAGCAGCAAAAATAGGTTAAGAGGTGACACTGTTACCTCCTGCTCGTAAACTGTAATCTAAACCATGTGTCATTAATTAAGATGCTGTCAAACAGCAGACAGTTATGGCCGCCTGTGTTGCTCCTCATGTAAAGGTGACGACAGACGGGAGCTGCAGCAACAAGGGCAGACAGGACAGTTGACACCCTCGTATACGCACATGGCTTTATTAGCTCAGTGTGGCCATGGTAACAACAGAAGCATGGAATACAATGTAGGACCTAATTTTACTGGTAATTTTACTGGAGTCCACAGCGCTGTAATATAAGACATGGTCGTATTGTTGGACTGGCTCATTATTTTTAATGGGTCTGTTATTATTGGACTGGACTGGTGTGGACCTGAAGTGTCTTTTACTTGTCTTTTTTTCCCAGTGTCCTTTGTGATATAGTCTTGGTCGTAGAGGCTTACGTGATTGGTCGATTTAATTGCAGAGTGTCTATGTCACACACACACACACACACACACACACACACACACACACACACACACACACACACACACACACACACACACAGTCCCAGAGTCCACACCAAGACCTCATGTTGCATTCATGTGCTCCTTGGATGGTCTCATTTCTGAAATTGGGAAGTTTATCCATTTTTGGTGTGTTCATGAGTTTTTAAGTCACAATGTGGAAACAAGAAGGAGACCACAAAGGGTAGAGCAGTTGTTGTCGTACTGGTTGTAGCATCTGGGCGATGGTTTGGCTGAGACAAGTGTCCCAGTGAAGATTCATGTTGTTATATAAGCCTGCTCAAACAGTTTGAATCTTTATATTAAAACCTAAACCCCCCAAAACATGTATTTACCTGATTTGTTATCAGGGTTCATGCAAATAAAAAAACCTTTCTTAAATAATCAAGGTCACTCTATATGGACACCAAACATCATATTACAAAAAATTACATATGTGCAAAAAATTGCACCATTTTACTGCATATAGGATGTGAACACACAACTTGACAAGTCATGTAACAAAATTTTGGTCAAATTTCTGAGTTGTTGTTCTGACTTCAGTGAACTCTTTTTTACCACTTTTTCCAACACCACATGCCCATGGACTTAGTTAATGGCTGTGCAGAGAAGTTAGCCTTCACGGATTTCTGCCAGAAAGACATTCTTAAGTAGGTGTAGAGGAGAGAAAAAAAAAAAAACATGATGTCGCTTAAAATAGCAAGATTTCTGCCAGAAAGAACTTTTTGGAAAACCCTGAATCCTTGAGTTCGTCCTTGTGAACTCGGAACAAATCCACCCTGATTTCGTGACATAGCATTTGTCTGACATCACACAACAATGACAGCAGCTATGGAAGTGCACAGTGCAAATGGTAAACCATCAACTAAAAGTCAACCAACCAACAAGGCATTAATCTGTCTTTCCTCTGACTTCCCTGCCCTGTCTGTTGTGGAAGATCTTTAAAGGCAGGTCACAAATATCTAGTTTCATTTTTAAAAAAGGCCTTTGTCCTTTCCTAAAACAACTGTCCACGGATGTTTTTAGTAAACGTTACTCAAACAGGAGGAAATTATGTGTTTTTTGGGTACTAATTTCAGCTGTGGATTGATACACATTTATTGAGTGTTTGGGGCAGCAGGATGGGTTCGTATATTGAACAAGTCACCCAGTGCAACAGTGTGGCTCATGATTGTGTTTTTAAAAGTACAGATGGTATTTCAAATGGTTGGAGGCTAAGTGAGATTCATTTGCATAAATATAAAGTCAGATTATGATCAAATATGAGCTCTGTTTCATTTTGTATGGACAAAAGTTGAATGATATTTTGCCAAATGTTAAATATAACCGCAAAAACGGGGTGGGAGTGGTAAAACGAAGACTGGCAATGGTAAAAAATACAAACACTGCCTGTAAGAAGAAGTTTCAAATGCCACATTCTGCAATTAAAATACATGAAAATGAGAAATCACCATACGGAGTCGCGGGGGAGCAAGTTGGCCTGGCGGTAAAGAGGCTGAATGAAAATCAGATGGGCTGCTGGCTCGAGCCTGGCATCGACTGGGAACACTCCAGCTGTGAGCTGGGGACCAGAAGGTGGCCGGTTTACATTCAAAGTGCCAGGAAACATTATTCAAGAGCCTTTGAGCAAGACGCTGAACTGCTCCAGGAGGGCGCTGAAGGCTACACCATGTGTGTTTCTACTAAATGACAAACAGTCTGATCTAACTGAAAGACACAGAGAAACATTTCCTCCTTCTTTTCATGTTCAGGCACTAAAATGGAAGAAAAATAGAGTGAGTCTCTAGTTTCCAGAGACCATCCTCAGTAATAATTAAAGAAGACAACAACTGTGTGAGAGGATGAGGCAGTAATGGTTATTTAAAACAAGTACAAGAGGAGCTTTTATCTTGTGTAGAGACAAGTGTCTTCAAACTGAGCGACCTGACAGCATCAAAGAGAGAACAGAGAGTGTTTCCAGTTTAAACCATTAACACGGTTTTACTGGAGGAGCATGTTCAGCTCTGCAGGCGGATGAATATTAAATAATGCAATCTTGTTTGTAGGTCCAATGGCCACATGCAATCTTAATTTATACAAATATTTTATGGCACTCTATACAATGTATTGTATATCTGTAGGACTGCATGTGGTGAAAATAGGTCGTGACACTTACATGAGCAAAAGCTTACATAAATGATTGTTGCAAAGCTGCTCTGTCCATGTGGGACAAGCTGGATAGAGACATTTACACTTAGCCTCTTCATGCATCTTGAACAGGCTGGTGGGTGTAAATTAGGGCTGCATGATTCTTGCTAAAACGTGAATCACAATCATTTTTAATCATTTTAGCCCTTTATACTGTTAGTTAATGCTGCGATCACTAACAGGCCACAGATCTGCAGAGAGGAGCTGAAATCCAACTGATGACTCTGTTCTCTAACCGAAGCCTGTGGCGGTCAGTTTTTCACATGGTAACAAGGACTGACAGAGGAGTGCTGTGAATGAGGATGACAAATAAGAGAACAATGATTGAGATGCACATGTGAATGTTGAATTAATAGAATGTTTTGCTTTACATTGTGCAAGTTTGATCAGTTTAGCTGCTGGGATTGTTCCAAAGCAAATAAGTCAACATGTGAATGCAGGAGAACATAAATGCATACAGGTATATGAGCAAATGAATCATTTAGAAATTAGATTGCATACATGTGTGAGATGAGATTGTGATTTATTTATTTTTTTGTGATTAACTGTGTAACCCTCGTGTTAATGCATCCCAGAAGAACTGGAGATGGATTCCAGCTACATGTTGAAAAGCTGTAAATGCATCCGTCTCGCCTAGAAGCATGCACAATCTCAATGTCAGACAACTGCCAGTGTTTCAGGGCTTCTGGTGTAGCCAGTGGAAATCCAGATATCAGATATCCGATATCCTGCACAGGTCCAGTTTTGCAAACCTGCACCAACAATGCTGAGTACCAGAACCGACCCGCATTAATTTCCTTTAAATCTGGATCCATCCACAAGCATTAAGACAAATCCTGTGACCCCGCCCACAATAAATCACACACGGTCCCTCACTTGTGTTCTCAATTAGAGCAGCAGCTGTTTGTTTCCTCAGTGACCATGTTCCTCGCTTGGTTCTATCAAAAGCTAATAACCTTTTGTCACTTTTTACAATCAGCAAAGCCACTAACATTATTCTCACAGTCACTGATGCCATCAAAATTCTGACTTTAAGTGATGTATTGTCCACACTTTGGTATCCTAGCTTCTGCCTTTATGGTATATATTTTAGCTATCAGCTAGCCTGCAGCTGGTGGATATCCAGACCAAGACTTCCTCTTCTGTCATTGTTTACAGGCAAATGGAGGATGAGCTGGAAAATGACATCTGTGACCAAATTGTTTTGCAAGTAGCAAGTTTACAGTCAGGAAACTGTTTAAAACCTACTTTAAAAAGCTGATAAAAAGCTAAAATCATCCTTGAAAATACAGTAGATGACAGTAAGTACAGGCTTTGGTTGACATGCATGACTGACTTTTCCATGGACATAAAATCATTTCTTATATTTGTTGGCCTTTCTGCCCTCGTATTTTGTAGGCTAATTTCAGCTTGAATAAAATGTTTCATTGAGGGGTTGTTAGCCAAAAGTAGACCCATTTCTGGCTAATATTTTTAGGGCAATATATACTGCATAAGTGTGGACACTCAAATGTAATGGTAGATAGTTAATACAGAGCAAGAGGAAGGATCAAACACAGTCCCAGTCACATGACCTCCACACCCACCTGCTTCTTACTACCATAACCAGCCACACCTGTACCTCATCAGCCTCTCTCCCGTTGCCCTGCACCAGATCATCCTCTGTTCCACAGCACTGTTCTTCTGCTTGTTTGCTGGCTCTCCTTTTGGACTTGGAAACCTTGTCTTAACCGTACACGTTCTGCTCCAAAGGTCTGCTTTTTAGCCACATCACACTCACCAGAAACATCCCATTAACCTGATATCAGGCAGGCTGAGCAGAGCGCCTCAGGCCACATGATTGATTTATCAGAAACAGAATAAATACATGTCCTGCCTAGACTCACATTAAAGAAAAATGCACAGATAGGTCCTCACATGTCCATATACTTTTGGTCATATTGGACGGCTGGATGAAGTAATCATGTTTGAAGCAGGAGAGAGAATATATTAGAATATATTTGGATGTGAGCCATATTTGACTCCATCCATCAACAGGAAGTTTACTCTGACATTTAGACAAACAATGTATGAAACCACTTGGCCTATGGGTTTATATTCATTAGAATATGAGCTATAATACACATGGGAGGGACAGTGTGATGGGCAGAGACAATTGAGTGTGTGTGAGAAAGATAGAGGACAGACCAACAGTCAGTGGTACTTAAAAGACAGAAAAAAGAGTGAAGGGAAGCACACAGGGGAAATTAAGATGTCATGTTGATCTTTGCTGTATTCACAACTATGTTGAGGCTGGGAGGAACAGATTTCTTATGTTCCACGACTGACAAAAAGGGGGAAAAACTAATTTAATAAGATTAATAAAGACTTCAGGGCTGTCCACAAACAGTCACAGATCTTTGTGTAAAAGGTTCACAGCCTTCATATCTATAGTTTGTGAATATTTGAAAAACAAAAAGTGACATTGTCCCTGTGGTTGAATGTTTTACAGCTCTTCATGGACCCATAAAACATATTTTATGTGTTTCTACGTTCAATGAATCCACAAAAGCTCAATGTTTAGTTTTTGGTTTGAAAGTAAATTAATCTGCAGCGTCCTCGGAAAAAATCTACTGGTAGAAACCCAACAAGTTCAATTCATTCATTCAATGTGAAAGAGAAACGTTTTTTTTCTCCAGTTACAATTGATTTTCCTTGAGTGAAGAAACACCTAACTGGTGCAGTGAATAGATAATCAACCCTGTCTCTTAAAACCTGCATTCATGAAGAACTAATTCACATTATGATATTTAAGTTTAGCCATTTAACAGCAACGAATAAGCCCTCGCTCCCCTGTGTGGGTTGGGGTGTGTGGCAACTGTGGAGTTCAGTGTCACTTCCTGCATCCACTATGTGACGCCAATTAGAATAATTATACGTTATATTTATTATATAAAGTGTCGACCGCAGCATGAAGGTTTAACGTTTCAAATGACTGCTTCTAGGGCTGCATGATTTGGTTAAAAAGTCATATTGAAATTATTTTGACTGAAAATTCCATTACAATTGTTTTTTGGAAGATTGGAATTGACTGGTAGATTTTTAGGCTAGATCATCTCTGCAGCGCTACAGAAACTCACTGTTGTTTTCTCACACATTTTTCCTTTTTCCCTTTCCTTTCCGCTTGGCCATATTGTAATTTTATTGTGATTGTGGTTAATTGTGCAGCCCTAATTGCCACACCAGGCTTACTTTCTGTTGCCAGTGGCACAATAACAAGGACTCTAAATAGACCCCTTTTCTGCTGATAAGCAATGAATTTTTGTGGGTGGAGCTTAAATGCAAGTCAGAAAAATTCTCTTAACATGTTAGCTAATACTAGCTAGCAAGTTTTGTTTGCTTGTTTCATAATGAGGGCTGAAATAAATACGAGCTTCTCTGAATATTTACTGTCACTTTCTCTCCAGGACCGCCAGTGTTACTGGGAAAAGTTCACATTAACCAATGGGAGCAGACTGGCCAACCTGCACACGCTCCAGTCACTGAGCGATTAACTGGGGGATGGTGCTAATGCTAACAATGAGACTTTAAATTAAATGTGTTTTAGGAAGATAACAACACAACTAAAGCTCATCTTAGTTTGTTAAAAGACAGAAACTTAAATTCAGAAGATTGTATTTTTCTGTTTAATAATAAAATAGGGTAAGAATATTACATTTTTTGACATTTTGTTTATCTTGTCACAGCTCACACATCTCCCAGCTTCCACTTTATTGTGTTTAACCATAGTACTTTCTTCTTTTTGACTGGCAGTAGCAGCTGGTATGCGATTGTGGAGGTGGGTGTGGTTAGCAGTCAGCTGCAGGAGAGAGAGGTGTGTGGGGAGACGGCTCATGAGAGCAGTGTCAGGTGAGATGATTGGCACAGCTGCTGCTGGTTTTCCTGATTGCACTCTCCTCTTTTCATGCAGTAGTGTGCTGGTCCTCAGAAGACTTCTGCTCATACAAAGAAGAGGAACTCTGCCTGAGATTTGTGTTAAACTGAGCAGACTGGAGGACATGTGCTGCAGGAGCCGGGCAGCCGCAGGCACACGTCTTGTGTTACGGATTTTTGTTATTATGTTCTGAGCGTGTCTGTGCTGCAGAACTCACGCAGGTGGCGAGACGGCTACAGCGATAAACCTCCAATTCTGAGCCATCATTACTTCAAAACAGCAAGATGACAATTTAGCTTGGTTATGTTTGTCTACTACTCCTCTTAAAAAGGCTGTACTGACCACCAGATTTTCTTCCAGCTAGTCTAACTCACCGGATGCACACTGCTGGCTTAAGTCCTGCCATTGGTTGCTTGCTCCAAGTGGCATTGTGGTGTCTGCATCCACATTTTCAAAGGCCCCAGGAAATAACAAAAAACCCCAAGCTGTAACCCATACACTGAAAACAGCAAGTTAGCCCCTGGGAAGATAATGGTATGAGTGTAAAAACAAGCTAACAGCTGTTGGCAGTGAAAAAATTATTTAGTTATTAGTTCACCTTCTGGTGTGCAAAGGTTCCACCAAAACAAGTTTCCCCTGAACACTTTTTTGCAGCAGCACCATCACTGCATCCGGGCCTTAGCTCCACCCAAGATGTTTGTGATTGGTTTAAAAAATGCAAACAAGGCAGGACATTTTTCACGTATAGCAGAATGTGCATTTGTGGAGCCAGATCTCTCTCCAGCGCTGAGTGCTGTGGAGAGACCTCTGTGTCACGAACTAGCTGGAGGCTAGTCTCACATAACCAATGATAATGTTGGCCCAACAAGGATCTATTGGCATGTAGATGTCCTCAGGCTGGGACTCTAACATGTGATGTTCGGAGCAGACTGGAGAATGTATACTGAAGTCACCACAACTCCCTGTTTCATGGAAAATTAATCGAATGGCTTTTCTGATGAGACTGTGGAGTTTGAGGCAGATTGGAGCATGTACACTCAGTTTACAGCAATTTCCTGCTTGATGGTGAAACATCAAAATCCAATAAAAACTCAAATTGTTAAGTCTTTCATCCGCCCATCTCTCACCATACTGTAGTTTCCACGCACATGCAGACTGAATCTTTTGAAAACTTTGATGCAAAGCCATATTTTTACAACTGCAGCTTTAGTTGTGTGAAGTTAAAGAGACTTTTTGCGAAGGTGGTATGAATTGTTTTGGAAGGCCCTGATAAATGAGCCTCCATGGGCAGTCCAGTCAGTGTTGGTGTTAACGTTCCACCAAGTGAAAACAACTCTGGCAGGAAGTGTTTATTGCCCTTGAGCGAGTTTTCCACCCACTTGCATCCATCTCCAATTAATTGTCTAGTTTATTTACACCTTGCTGTTGCAGCCAAATGAGAGTTTGCATTAAAGGGAATAAATGTTTCCCTCTTTCCACCTCACTATCACTCCCTTTCTCTCTATCTTTTCGTCTGGCTTGTGATGTCTTTCACTTTCCTCCGTCTCTTTCAGTGTCTTTCTTTCTCTCCCATTCATTTGTTTTTTTCTCTGCTCAGTTTACTTTCACCTTCGCTCCTTCCATCCCTCCGTCTCCACCACTCTGGAACGCTGAAATGAAAATAATTGGCGAGGTGTCTAAAATGCAAATTGTTTGGGTTGGCTAATTATCCCAACATATGCTGTTTGAAGTGTCACAATCTTCTTTTTTTTTTTTTTTTTTCTCTGAGTGTTTATTTCCAGCTTTATGTACGGGACAGAGAATACAGGCTTTAGAGCTGGTTCGGATTATCAGTAAAGAGGTTTTTCTGTTGCTGTGGCAGCTGTAATGGGCTCATAATGGCGTCTCATGCTTGACAGCTGATGGACAATACTAAACATCTGTGTTCTGGTTCTGGTAATTAGACAGTTGTGAACTGATTCAGTGCACACTGCTCTTGTGTTAAGTGGCTTATATACACACACACACTTTATTTTTGTAGAGCATCTTTAAAAGATGATTTGATCAGCTTCACATTTCCAGCCAACTGAAAAGACGTCCACAAAATCCAAATAAGATCTCAGTCATCGTTTGAAAGGTTGAAAATCTTCCTTTTTTAATGCTAAAGAACAAATCAACATATCTTAATTCTTAACATGAAATGCAGAATTGTTGAGTGATTGTACAGTTGATTTATTGTCCATCTTACCTGAATATTGTAAGAAAATATACACACAAAATAGAAGCCACACACACACACACACACACACACACACACACACACACACACACACACACACAGCTAGTTTGGCCAGATGAGGATGAGTGAAATTCAGAAGAGTGGAGATGGGAGTGGGCATGTCATGTCAAAGATGAAAATAAATAGAATTTAGTGTGACATCAGATTCTAACTCTGATAATTTATTAATGTTAGTAAGACGAGATGAAAAGATGATGTTAAACATATTTTCAGCAACTAAGACTGTCTGTGGGACGTAAAGCAGGGATGATCTTTATACTTTCATGTGTTCTTCACATCTACTAGTTATTTTTCAGGGCAGGATTTGGGATTTGGGACAAATGCTTGTAATTCAGGACTGTCCTGAATTTGTCAGGGCATCTGGTTGCCCGACACACAACAGCAGCTGGGCGCTGGCTCGTACAGGAGAGCCAGATTTAACAGTAAATACTGTTCATTAAACAGCTGATGATAGCAGGTGATGATCTGATGGTGACACACAGACAACAGCGACTGTGCTTCCTTGTGAAGAACACAGCTTTGGTTTTTTCCACTGAAAATTTAAACCCCCATTTCATTCCCCGATTTTCTACCTGATTAGTTCTATGTTACATTTCAACAAGTCCTTTTCTTTTACACAAGGCCTCGTCATCTGCAAACAGCGACGTCCCCATACCAGATCAGAATATTTACAAAAATATCATTTATCATAATAGAAAATAAAGTTGGACTTAGGACACTCCCCTCAGGTGCTCCATTTTCACCACATATTTTCCTGACAGCTCTGACCCAGTCTTCAGTCTGACCTGAGCAGTTCTTCCATCTAAAAAGAGCAATAATTTTGCCTGAAGAGTACAAAGCTTGCAAGAGTTTTGGGCCGCCCTAAAAAAGGGAACATATGGGAAACAGCGAAATAAGAGGAAAAAAAAAGGATCAGTGATGTCATAACTAAAAATGATATTCAAAAAGTGTTTTCAGGATTCACACTGAAAGTTGTCATCATGTCAAATCCAAAATTTTCTTTTGTGTTGGTTTGTAACACATTTGTCATTTGGTGGGATTAACTAATAATTAACATTTGCTAACAAATAATTACAACTACAGTAAATTACAACAGTATGCAAACATATTTTAAATAAAATTTAAATGTTCTAATTACATAAAAATAACTAACACATGGTGAAAACAACTTATTGTTTTGGCTTCGTGGTTTTCAGCAGCTCTTCAGAATCAAGACAAATCATGTCTATGGGGAAAAAACAACTTAAAATTATGAAGATCATCAAAATCTTTAATTTTTTAAATGTCTAAACTTGCTTTGTGTCAGAAAATCCCCTTGTTCCAGACAAGAAGTAACAACTTCAGACAATTTAATAGTGTGTAAAACTAACAATACCAACTGATAACATAGGTACAAAAATATGCCATTATGATCATCTTTGTTTTAAGATATATATTTTTTGTGAAAATGTTGGCCATTTAAATTGTGTCCCAGATGATTTAATCAGGCATGAAATGGGTCAGCTATTCCCTAAGGACCCCTGTCTCACTTCCTGGTTTAAAAAAGGCGAGAATAACAATTAACATTAAGAGAAATCTGAGACACTTTAGAAAATAAAATGTCTGCTCACTACGACGACGCTGTGACATTAAAAAAAGTTACATTTTGTCGACTCTGTAAGACGACAAACATCTACATTCAATAAAAAATGTTGTCAGTAGGAGGTTGGTGTCTTACAAAGTTTAACAGCCAAGCGTTTGAACTTTTAACATATTTTCCAGCATAATTAAAGTAAAAATCAAAACCTACAGGTCTGCTGACCCACACTGTGTCAGTTTGACCTAATATTTTCTAGTGTGTAGTAATATTGATTAGTGCAGCAGTAATGTAAGGATCTGGTTGATTTCAGTTGATTTTGGAGAATCTTTGTGTGGTAAGGACAAACGGCTGGACGAACATCATAGTAAAGTGCAGTCTGAGAC
This sequence comes from Lutjanus erythropterus, assembly GCF_056507025.1. Classification (NCBI taxonomy): domain Eukaryota; kingdom Metazoa; phylum Chordata; class Actinopteri; order Lutjaniformes; family Lutjanidae; genus Lutjanus; species Lutjanus erythropterus. Next base: position 47,562,900 of record NC_139318.1, on the reverse strand, counting down.
TAATAACCGACAGCACACCATCCTAAATAAATAAGAGCCTCTTCAGCGTCGCACACGGCTGTGCCTTTTTATCTCGAGGAGGTTTTCATCTCAGTAAAGTGTTGCTGATGCTCACTGTAGTTTGTTGCTTTGAGAGTGTTGCTTTGTAAGAATGCTGAAAGATTTATCTGTATCTTCTGTGGATTCTTTGCTCTTTTATTTGGTGGCTGTATTCTCTTCAATATTGTTCCTTTGAAGGCCAAAACTATAATTCATGTTGAAGCTGCCTCCTTGTTTCAGAGTCCTACACTTACTCAGCTCAGATCTTTATTTCACTGGTATTAAACTGGTAAAGTGTACAAGCTGAGAAATCTACTGTTATTGGAACAAGACTTGATTATAACCAGACAGTATATAATCGAGATATTGATCATCTATGGCTATGAGGAACTCTTATAAAATTTTGTAACTGGAAAATAAGCCCATAGTTTTGGTTCATATGGTTCTAACTAAGGAAGTAAGTAAGAAGAAAACCAAAGCAAGATTTAGTCAGTGATCGAACTGAGGACTCTTTCACACCAGTCTTGCTTGTTATTGACTTTCAGCATTTTTAGTTTGATCAAAACTAAAGTCACAGGTGTGGAACCTCCCCTCAGCTGAACCTTGGTCTGGTGGTCTCTGTCCATCAAACTGAATCATGGTTTTGTTCATTTCTGTAGTGAGAAAACACTTGTTTGGATGGTTCAGACTTTCGGACCAATTACAGGAAGTTCTGGCAGGCTGTAAAACAAACGCAACAAAACAAAATGAGCCGTGATATCACACGGAGAGAGGAGGAGACCAAGTGTTTAATGGACATCTGGTCTAAAGACTTTGTAAAGAGTCAAAGTTGGAAAGCACTCACTAGATTTCAGGTTATTTTACCAGGAGGAAACCAACCATATTTTTATGTCTTTGGTTTTGTTTTCTTTATAAAACCAACAAAAGTCAAAACTACATAACTAATATGTTTCTATCAAAAGACTGAGGACCCTTTCACACCTTGTTTTAGTCTTTTCAGACTTTTAATTTTGATCCGAACCAAAATTCAAGGTGTGAAACCTGCAGACAGCAGTTTGGACCGAACGGCTAAACCTTGGTCTGACAGAATGAGGTGATCCTGGCCTGGATCAAACTGAACCATGATTCAGTTTGTTTCTAGTGTGAAAACATTTGTGGGAAAAATGGTCTTTTGGATGGAATTACAGAAAGTTGTGGCAGGCTATCATCAAAACCAGTAACACCTACAGTTAGGAAGAGGAGAGCAGCATTTTGTCTTTGTCTTTTTGAGTCACATTGTTGTCTACGGTTAGGACAGTTAGGACAATAGGACGCAGGTATGTCACATGGACAGTGACTGGATGAAGCCTCTGTGACGTCACCTGCAGTTTCCTGAAGAATCACTCTGAAGCTAACAGTGCTAACTCCCGGCTAATCCAAATGTAAATAAAGATGTGGAGCATGACTGGAGCTGAGGTGGCCAGATTTAAAAGGCTATTCAGTGGCTAGCCTTCTGTGACAACACTCACCTGTCACTCAAAGCAGACGTGCCCTTAATTATGCCCAACTTTGTCATGAACGGGGAAATTAGCAATAGAGACCAAAACTTTTTGAAAATATGGAGCTCTATTGAGTTTGCTTCAGTTTTGGAGCCAGTTTAAAGTGGCCATTAGAAGAACTGTAGATTTTGGCCACATCCATGCTGGGTTTATTTTTCAGGACTAAAAACTCAGTATTTGACCCAGGAGCAGCGTGACCCAGAGTGTTACGTGCCTGATTATGTTCTTGTTGGGTCACAATAGGTCGTCATGGATAGATCTTTAGTGTGGAAAAACTAACCAGATCAAAAACTTGAACCTTCCTTTGGACTTTCAGGTGTGAAGAGATCCTCAGTCTTAAATAAAGAAAATGTTGGTTCCACTTTTTCGTCTTACAGGAAGTGAGATTAGGTTGTCTCAGTTTTTTCCTCGCTCCGTGTTTTAAACCACAGGCCCCCAGACTCCAGCTGAGGCCCCAAGAGTCCTACAGTTAAAGTCTATGAGCTGAGGCGGCCCATTTAATGGACTGAGGTGTGATTACATCCTGGAGAGCTTAATTTAGATAGCAGCCAAGTGATCCTCTACGCCTGTTGGGGGCCTGTTATTAAATCTATGCAGAAATCAATGTAGAAGAGTCCATTGCTCCGACAAAGCAACGGCAACATGATTTATAACGGGTTTGGGTAATCTATCGATTTATAATGTGGTGGAAGCCATCGATGTTGTTTTTCCTATTAGATGAGAGTAAACACAGCTAGCCGTGAGTAATGGGTTGTGACCTCCCTCTTCCTCCTCCACACACACAAACACACACACGTTTAATCTTAGAGAAATATGTTCCCACACTTTACAGTACATAAAGGCAGAAATACAGACTTTAAAGACACCACAGACACAACAGTCAGCAGACACAACAAAGAGAAATTTACAAGACAGAAATGCCAAGTCACCAAAAAACAACAAAACATGTAGATGCAACATAAAAGATGTTTTATAACGACACACTCCCTGACCCACATACACAGAAATATGAAAGCAAGCAAAAACACACTGCAAGCTCATTTTTATGAATTATAACTCAGATGCAGAGTAATAAAAACAGATGGGAAACGACAAAATACACTCTCTCTCACACACAAACACACGCACAGACGCACACACACGGACGCACTCCTTTCATTTACATTTTAGACTTTTAGCTGATGCTTTTATCCAGAGTGACTCAGTAAGTCAACATTCATGAATCACTGTGACTGAGTGACACACACACACACACACACACACACACACACACACACACACACACACACACACACACACACACACAGATATTTAATTCAGCCTTCACACTTCAACACACTCACATACTGTACACATACTATTAGTTTCACTGTCACCTACATCTTTTTTTTTATGGTAAAAGATGAGTTTGTGACTCACAGTTGAAATAAATCACACACACACACACACACACACACACACACACACACACACACACACATACAGCTCAATGTTTTTGTTTTTAATCTACATTATTTTAACCAGAGTTGGTAGAGTTTAAAAATGTATTCTGATACAGTTACTAATTGCTAAGTATAAAGTATCACAACATTAAAGTAATGTAACTTGATTATTTTCCATTACTTCTGGATGACATAAATATAAAATATGGTGAAATTGTTCAGCCTAATATAATGTTTTTAATGTTTTAATAATGATTTTTTTACGACCACTAAAACAGCTCATACCCAAGAAGTTGAACATAATAAAACAAGAGTCAAGAGTTGCAAAAACACGTTTCTGTTATTTGAAACATGCAGATAGGATGGTGATCACTCAAAAGACCTAAACCTAAAAAGAACCTAACTAACTCACCTCCCCTCCAAAACTAACCGTGGACTGATGGTTCGGCCAAAAACAACAAGAGAAGGGAAGACTCCTCTGTTTTGTTTTGATATTCCTTTCTTTAAAAAAAGACTCAAAATGATTAATCATTGAATTAATCCTGTCATAATCTTGTCACTTGAAAAACTTCCGTCCGCGTGCTTCACATGTTTGGACCTGTTTCAAGTCTGTTTTGTAACGATTATTTTCATTATCGATTAATCTGTCAGACATTTTCTCAATTAATTGATAAGTTTGTTTGGTCCATAAAATAAAAAATAAAGAATAATGAATAAAGAAAGAAGAATGAATAAAGAGTTGGTAGCTGTGTGTGCACTGTGTATGGTAATATATCATTCTTTATTTTAAAATCGTAATCCTAATCCTTTTTTATCTGTATCTGTAATGGATTACAGTTACCTATTTTGTATCTAGATTACCTAATCCTGTTACATGTAAACAGTTACTCCCCAAACCTGCAAGTGAGTCCTAAGTTACAGTGTAGTTAAAGCTGCAGGTCCACCGGTCAGATCTGTTGTTTTCAGAGGAACTAATGAGCAGCCTCTTCTGTGTGTGTGTGTGTGTGTGTGTGTGTGTGTGTGTGTGTGTGTGTGTTAGGATGTGTTGTTCGAAGTGCAGGCCAGCATCAAATAGCTCAAAAACATTGTTAGTTTTGTTTGAGCAGCTTGATACGTCACATCTTTCACTGATTTTCTAAGAACTAGTCATTTACATGCTTTTAAGATAATGACCAGATGTTCTCCACTCAACACGACACATAAAACCTGGTTCAACACAGATTTGTATCTGCTTTTTATCTGTGCTTGGTGTTGACAGGATTTTTGTATTTTGTCACATTCTCTAAATACTGGATTTTAACAAAGTCAAGGTCAAAGTCAAACATTTACAAGGGGGAAGAAAATAATGATTTTGCACTTATTGTTCATTATTTGGTTTTTGGGACTTCAAACGACAATGAATTAAGCACATCTGAACAAAACACAAGACTTAAAAGAAGCAAATAAGCAGATCTTTAGGCATTCATATTAATAAGGAGATATTTTTAATGAAAGTTCATATTGACATACATTACCCTCTTCAGCACACCACAGAAAACATGAGAAGAAAACACGTAGCTGGTCATGTGCACGAGGGATCCACTAGATTTTATAATATACATGTTTCATCATTTTTATTCCAGAGACATCGATAAAAACAGAACAGGATGAGGCTGTAACACCTACATGTACACATTATAAACACATCATGACATTTGCTGTATATCCTGGTTGGATGTGACCCTCAGCTGTGACGGAGTTTCATGATCACCTCATGTTCACAGGAACACAAACAGAATATATACATAGATTTACAAGCACATGTGTGGACCCACATATGATCCATTTAAACTAATGCAGACATTTGCCTGTCATGAATATAAGCTTCTACACACACACACACACACACACACACACACACACACACACACACACACACACACACTTGGTCATTAGTGAAATGAAAACTCCCCCATTTCCACTTGAAGTGGTAACAGCAGCATTATTTCTTTCATCACTGACTAACAGAAATAACATTTAAATGCTCAACACATGGATGCATTTCTTCTCTCTCTCTCTCACATGCACACACACACATACAGACACGCACACACACAGAGCGAGCAATAGGCGTGATGATCTGTGGAATATTACTTTCTTCACCACTGACTGGGAGGATTAAAAGTAGCTGAATGACCTCCATAATCATCACAGCTCTGCTGAAGACAAACCCATCATCATGTTACGCTGTGCCTCTGACACACACTCACACACTCAGAACATGCATTTATATGCAAAACACAGGCATGCAAACTCATACACACCTTTACTGTGAAATAAACACACATCTGCACAAACATGACGCACATAGACACCCACACATATTTACAGTCTATGAATGTATAGATTTGTTACACAGTATGTGACACACAAAGTCAAGGACACAGAAATGTTGATTTTGGTTCATGTTGTTTCCACTCACTCTTTCTCTGTGATACAAAACGGAAACATAAACAGAGAAAGAGTTTTAACTCTTTACTTACACTGAAATAAACTATCCTCACTCCCAACATGTCAAAAATGCATCCACATTTAAAAATACCATCTGAAACAAAGATAAACATGAAATATTTGAGGGTGATGATCCTTTAACACTCATGCCGTCAACAATCCTTGTAGAATTCTTTCTTCCAAAAACGGTTCTTAATGGAACCACTGATCTTCCAAAGAACCCTTGTTGAACCCTTTCTTCAAAAAAGGAAAATGGTTCCAGGTAGAACCCTGGCCCTTCAGGAAGAACCATTTTGGAACCTTTATTTCTAAGAGTCGAGTACAGAACATCGTACAGCGGGGATGCTGATGTCTGATATGTTCTTATTGTGATGCCCACTGGCAGATGCAGACATTTAAAAACATTACTTTTCAAAATAAAATTAAAAGCTTTTCAAAATAAAATACAACACTTTTCAAGATAGAATACAATGGTTTTTGAAATGTTCACGTTCAGTTGGCAAAATAAGTTTTCTTTCCTCTTTTTCTTTATTTTTTCATCATAATGATTGAGAAGACGGCTGTTAAGATGGTAATTACATTTTTTAGTGTTTAAAGATGTGATTTTGCTCCTCAGGTGACGCAGAGCAATTATTGCAAATAGAAATTTTATTATCCACTTAGACACTTCAACATCCACACTGCGGATATGCTATTGATCTTATTGGCAGAAATATCAGTATTTGCCAAAATTTAATTTTAAAGCTGATAATACTGTGTATCCCCACCACACAGTATAATGGAAGAATTTGTTATGTGAGGACTTTGCTTATGGAATTAACAACATCTGTATTCAGACATCTGTCACAGATTTCAGTTACTATTTTCTGTATTTCACATTTTTCTGAGCTGTGTTCCTTCCTGACTTGTTGCTGATTATCGTCACTTGTTGCTGATTATCAGAGAGTAAAACACACCACAGACAGCCTGTCACCGACTGTCTGATTGTGATTTTGATCATGTCACAGGTTTCGCTTCCCCAGAGACTCTGTCAGCCCGTGTGCCTCCATAATAAGCCCCTCGCCATCCTCATTCTGTCTCCCTATTGGTCGGCCCCTGGGGATTCCACTGCGATGCAGAATGATAAAATGACACTATTATGTTACATTTATCAACACAACAGGAGAATAGAGATGGGGGTGGGGGGGGGGGGGGGGGGTGCAGATGCCTCTCTGGTCCACAGCTGGAGAAGAGTCTGAGACATGTTTGTGTGCTTTCATTTGCATGTTTTGTTTTCTTTGTTTGTTTGTGTGTATCTTCAGTATCAGTCAGTCTGTCACTTGCAGTCTGATTGCTATTTTGATCATGTCAGCTCCCCAGCCGCTTGCGTGCGTCTGTTTGGCCCTGAAACAAACCTCACGTCACTCCGTCTCTATCTTGTCTCTGGAGTCTTTCTCTTTCCTCTGTCACTCTGTCTTCCTCCAAACGTCCAATCTGTCCCAGTCTCTCAAGCGTTTTGGTGACACGTTTACATCTGAATGTGTTAACAAACAAGCTCTGATGATCTGTTAAGCAGATCGCAGGATGTTTTCCGTTCCATGGTGCAAAAATGGACAAACTGACAGTTTTAAACTATGAGGCAGACAGGGTTCGTGTACCCTGATACCCTGAAGGCACAATATTTTCTACCAGTTAACTTTTTTCCAGATGCCAGGAAGTGATCTGACTTAAACAATATTGATTATAATAGTTGTTACAAGAAGTAATAAAAAATAAACAGAACCAGAGGAAAAAGAGACTGAAGTTCATTACAAGTGAACAACTTTTCCTCTTCAAGCACTTTCAGTGCATTAATATTAAAATAGCTGTTTTAAAATGTTTCAGAATTTGGAATATAGAGACAGTTGGAGTAATATTAAACCTTAAATGCATCAGTGTTACATTCTTACATACACTATATAGCCAAAAGTCAGTGGACACACTTAATGAGTATCGGGTTTCTATCTTACATCCAGCAAAAGCTGTTGCAATGAAGGAATCTTTGTCCGGAAGAAGGGAGTTTTCTGGCAGAGCAAGTTTAGAAATTTATAGAACAAAAACGTTAAACTGAATATTTTATTAAATACATTTAATTCATACACTAACTGGCCAGTTTATTGCTAATACTGGGCTCATGGCATAGATTCAACAAGGATGCTGCAAACATTCCTCTGAGATTTTGCTCCATATTGACATGACAGCATCACACAGTTGCTGCACATTTGTCGGCTGCTCATCCATGATGTGAATCCTCCTTCCACCACATCCCAAAGGTTTTCTGGTGACGGTGGAGGCAGTTGGAGTACAGTGAACTCACTGTCATGTTCAAGAAACCAGTTTGAGATGATTTGAGCTTTGTGACACGGTGTGTTATCCTGCTGGAAGTATCCATCAGAAGATGTGTACACTGTGGTCATAAAGGGATGGACCTGGTCAGCAACAATACTCAAGTAGGCTGTGGTGTTTAAACAATGCTCAGTTGGTACTAAGGAGCCCAAAGTGTGCCAAGAAAATATCCGCTGATCAACCGTTGATACAAGACAGGATGGATCCATGCTTTCATGTTGTTTACACCAAATTCTGACTGACCATCTGAATGTTGCAGCAGAAATCGAGACTCATAAAACCAGGCAATATTTTTCTAATCTTCTATTGTCTGATTTTGTGAGGCCATGTGAATTGTAGCCTCAGTTTCCTGTTCTTATCTGACAGGAGTGACACGTTCGGTACACCTTGGTTGTACCGAATGTTTTGAGATGATAGAAAGGCAACAGTAAGTCAAATTACCGGTCTGTCTGTTCTCCTCTGACCTCTGACATCAACAAGGCATTTTCTCCCAGAGAAACGCTGTTCTCTGTAAATCCTAGAGATGGTCATGTGTGAAAATCCCAGTAGATCAGCAATTTCTGAAATACTCAGACCAGCCCGTCTGTCACCAATAACCATGCCACGTTCAGGGACCTGATTTATCCAAATTCTTGAGCATGGCTGTTATGCAAAATCTTTTTTTTTTAGTCTTATGTCACATCTTTCTGTGAAATCTCAGATCATTCAGTTAAATCCCTAGTTGTTTGTTCCATGTTATACTAACATAAATTAATCTTTCCTTGCTATCTGTTATGTAATATCCATATAGATATGATTTACATGTTTCTGCAGGTTCAATGTGTGTGTGTGTGTGTGTGTGTGTGTGTGTGTGTGTGTGTGTGTGTGTGTGTGTGTGTGTGTGTGTGTGTGCATTGGAGAAAAATAAAAGAAATATTTGAATAAAGAGGAAAAATGTCAACATGCTTTTCCTTAACTCTCTTTGTGTGTGTGTGTTTGTGGTGATGTGACTTCCTCAAACACTTGTCACTTGCAGCCTGATTGCTGGTTCGATCATGTCACTTACTTGCTTCCTCTGCCACTTGGTGTGTCTGTCAGCTTCCTAAAATAGACCCTGCATCATTCTCCCCTTCTGCTATCAGCCCATCTACGTGTGACACTTTCTTTGCATTCCATCACAAACGGTGTCTTTTAAGATATTTCTGTGCTATAAAAAACACATTTCCTGACTGACATCCAAGTCCAGTCCTTCTGAAATTCCCTCCCTTCATGTCGAAGTATGAATTCTTTTTCACATTAGAATGTAAAAACCCTTGTGTGCTTAGGATGCGTCTTTGAATTCCCCAGTTGCAATGTCAAAGTGACATTTTCTGTGCCATGAAGTTTCCCTTTTCATATGTAAATGTAAAATAAATGAATAACTGTTCAGAAATTCTGTTGTATAGTGTACCTATAAGTAAAATAATGTGAAAATTCTGAAGTTGTGAGGTTTTGCTCTCCTTTTCTGCACGTGGAAGAACATACAAAGTCGGTTTGATATGTCAGACTCTAAACTCTAAGAGGCACGAGGCCGTTATATTACCGAGACAATTTCCCAGCTGTCTGTTTGCTGTATTGGCCGGTGTTGGACTGCCTGTCAGCTGTTCATTTAGGCCGCACCGGCCACTGGAAGGTGAGGACATGATGGCAGCGCTGGATCTTTTCCAATACCGACTCTCAATTCTCTCTTCCACTACTATCTAAAGTGGGAGATCCCTCTGTGGTGAATGAGATGAGACAGTTTAGAGAGAGAGTGTGTGTGTGTGTGTGTGTGTGTGTGTGTGTGTTTGTGTGTCGCTTGCTGGCTGGGCGAGTGGTTGGATGTCTGATTTGGAGACTTCTTCTCTGTTTGATTGGGTTTCTGCCGCTGTGTGTGTGTGTTTGTGTGTGTGTGTTCGCAGCTGAGTGTCGGCCTGTGACTGTTTGATTGGCTGTCTGTCACTTTGTGTGTGTGTGTGTGTGTGTGCGCGTGTGTGTGTGTTCTGATATTGTTTGGCTGGGTGAGTGAATATCTGGTCATGAGGTTTTCTTTTCGCCTGCCTGTCTGCCACCTTCAAAGTTTACACCAGCACTGCCATTCATTTACAGTAAGACACTGCTAATGTATTTTTAATGACACTTTTTCTCCACACCACTTTTAGGGGCATTTCATAATATTTAATATATTTTAAAACAAGAACTAGACCATTCCACCATCAGCCGAACACTATCATCCGCCTCACTACTTCAAAACACCTGTACCTCCCATAATCCAATCACCTGCGTCCTTCATTTCAGACACCTGTGCATACATTTTTAAGCTCATCCTAACCTCTGCTGTCCATCTCAGTTGTCACGACTCCCCCGACCCTGTTTTCTGTCTCACCAGTCAGTCAAAACTTCTACCACATCTGTCCCAGGATCCATCTACAAGGAGCTGACTCGTCCTCTCTACGTCCATCCGGGTCTCTGCTGCATGCTCCGGTTCCACCTCAAGACACATATGTTCAGCTAATACTTTAATTATTAATCAGTAACTCTTTTGTCTTTCTCTCTTTCTTCTATACGAAACACGGAGGACGATGCGCTGAAGCTCAACGAGACATTTTCCCCACCCTGAGTCTCGACCACCCAGGTTCCTTGGTGCTCAGCTCAACAACCAACCTCCCTACCCCGTGATCCCTGTCACCCTCACCCCTTCAACCTCTCTCATCCATCTCCCCCTCGACTCCTATCATCCCGTCCTTCCTGATTCCCATTGCTGCTAAACAAAATACTTTGATGCTGAAATTATGGTGTGGTCTGGCATAGTTTCCTCAGTGCTGGAGAAAGTTCTGGCTGCATGCTTGCACATTCAGCTGTGGGGGAAACAAGATTGAGAGACTGAGGTTCATGTTCTTTTTAAGATGTAACTTACTGTTACATCACATACTTACATGTATAACTTAAATATGTTGCATTATGTATGTGACATGTGAATGTAACTTACTTCTTTTTAATCCAAACTATGATTTTTTCCTAAACCTACCAAAACAGCTCCTGTGTGTTGTATATTTATTAATACCAGTGACCAAGTTGCTGTATTTGATGAGTTGGGAGTAAGAACATATTGCACAGACAGATCCATCAAAACTCATCTCTGCTATCTTTGAGACTGACAGAACATCACTCAGCTGCAGGTCCTATACATCATAAATCTAAAGTGTCTGACGTGAAGTTATCTGTTAAGTAACCAGCGTGTTAAAAATAGAAAAGTGAATGTTGCCTTACTGATTTTCAAATTAGAAGAGAAAATACTTATTATGGCTTGGAACATTTGTTATTTTGTAGGCTATAGTGAGGAGCTTATATGTCTACAAGATCCACATCTCTGTGCTGAAAGATAACCCCCCTCCCCCACACCGCAGCCTCCTCCTCACCCATTTTCCAAAAAGACAACACCTCTATTTCACATTCCAGTGGGACAAAGGACAGAGTGATGGATCTATATAAATGTGACACATTTAATCTGGCGCTGTCTGACCTCCTCTTAACTCAAACAGACAGCAGGAGCTGAGACACACACTTGTGTGTGAGGACACACAGAGAGAGACCCACTGTTGATGCCGGTTGCTCGGGTCGATAAAGGACATGGATTACTTAACACTTCTCTCGCTGCTCTTTTCGAGGCAAATCATTAATGCTGGATTGTTTTAAGTGCCGGCCAAGGAAGCTGCCCTGACACTGGACCCAGAGCTGGTATAAAGATGCGACACCACTCAAGATGTGAAATAAATACCTTATCATACTGATAAAGTAGAAGATGAAAACTTTTGTGAAACACACTCATTAGCTTTCTGATGGATTGATGAATCCATACAAAAACAGGTGTAACAACTTGCCTTTTATTGGTGTGAAAGTGATGGACTATTTCTTGGGTCGGAGGAGTTGCTAGGAAACCAGCAGAGGTTTTATCAAGTTCTACATCTGAAATTCATATTAACATGCTATTTATTACACTAAACCAGTATATGAGATTTCTTAGTATGTTGAAAACCTCAGTATCAAGCTGATAGTATTTTGAGCTGTGTACTATTTGCGGGCAAATATAACAATATTCAAGCATTTCGACATAAATATCACACAATGCAATGCAGCAGTGACAACAACAGAACAGAAAAAGGTAGATAGCGACCAAGGCCACTGTCATGTAAGGTTAATAAAGGTTCGATTTAAACATAATTGAGGGTTGACTTTGTTAGTCATAATATATGTTTTAAAAGTAGCTCATTGTTGGTGTGGGTTACCATGGTTACACCTCTCCAACTTGTAAAGAGGCCCTCAGGAAGTGACATGATATGCACTCAGCAGTGTGTCCTATAAGATACATACCACCGTTACTTTATACAAAAATATGTTTGAGTGTAAAATGTACGTATTTTGGGTATGTAGCACAAACCTAACCTTGTTTCCAGTCTTTATGCTAAGCTAAGCTAACCAGCTGCTGGCTGTAGCACAGCATTTACTGCAGAGACATGAGTTGTATCCATCTTGTTGCCTAACTTTCTGCCAGAGGTGACTAAGCCAACCCGTCCTCAACAGAAAAATAGCCGCACTGGTTGTCTTTACAAGCAGGGTATTATGACCCATATTTACATTTATTTATATCTTGCAGCCTCTAGTGGCCGTAGTCATTATGATGAGAGCAGTGTAAAGAGGGAGACAGTCTGCATAGGTAGACGGTCGGGTTAGGTATATGGGTCAAACACAGGACCTTCACCCAGCACACCAGAGTTCATGTGAAATTAAAAGTCAACAGTGACTTATTTAAATTAGTAACACTAACACCCACTAATATCTGGCTTTTGTCTTTAACGGGAAAGGGTAGAATCAATATTCACTCACGGGTCAAATTACTCTGCAGTCGTCACAGGTATTTATTGGCTCTAGCTCCATCAGTGATGGAAGAATTCCCGACACAAGCGACAGGCCTTCACTGCGTCCGCTGCAGGAGAATCATTTTTACGATTCTTTTGCTCCACATGTGCTGATTGACTCGGTTTGACTCGGTGCGTTAGCCCAGTGCAACGGAGTTTGCACTTTCTTGAAGGTGAGAACTTCACTGATAACTTCTTGTCAAGTGTCCCAAAGGTGGATAAAAATATTTATATCCTGGCAACTGGAAAGCGGTCAATCACCTCTAGTAGGTTTACCCACACTAAAAAACCCTTCACATACAGGCTAATTTTAGCATCAAAATGTTATAAGTTACCTTGCATATGCGACTTGCATCACATGACACTGGTTTTGTTGTATTAACCTAACAGAGCTGCAACCATTCTAATGTCAAATGATCTACTTAAAGTGAGCTATGCTTTCACTCCCCACTGGTCATATATTTTGTTCTGGGAGTCACTGGGAAACAACCTGTTCTGTTGTTTAAATATGATTTTTTTAAATATTTTTTGGGCTGCTATGGCTTTAATTAATAAGACAGCTGAAGTGAGGACAGGAAAGAGGATGAGAGAGACAGTGGGGACGACACACAGCAAAGGACATTGGGCAGGAGTCCACCATGGTTAACTATGTCAAAGAGATGATATGTGATCCAGTATAGACTGGACAAAATCCAGTCTGCTATAAAGAAATTATTTTCAGACAATTTAACACATTTGTCATCACACAAATTTTTAAGAAATTTAATTAAGGCAGAAATGATCCGTTGAACCTCAAACAGGAGAAACATATTTGCTCCTAAAGAGTCTCTTCTCACTGATTAAAATGAATTGTTTTCTAACTTCTATAAACGGTCCTCGATGGGGTGGTGATTACCAACGTGGACCTCTGAGTGAGACGGAAATTTCCAATGAGAAGAACAAGCAGCTTTAAAAGGTAATTTCAGAGATAAAGTGGATGTGAGTACACACAGTGGTCCTCCCAGGACTTCATTTAAAAGAAGCATCTACAGTACGCGGCGTGGGATGACTGAAACTTGACCCGCATCAAATCATTCATAGTTAAGTAGCACAAAGCTCAGGGACAAGTCAGCCCCAGGGTAATCTGGCATTTTGCTCAGGGGTCAGAACTTGTGCACTGTGAAAAGTCCTCATTAGAGTAACATAAAGGCAGCACTGGGATTCATATTTGGGCCGGACGGCGACAACACCCTCTGCAATATAGATGATATGGAAGACTGAACACATTAATGTCGGGGTGGAACAAAAGAGCAAAAGTAAAAAGGTCAGCGGCATGAGAAAGGATTACTTTGGACATCTAATGAGCCCATACAGCTGATTATTACAGTAATATCTCAATATTTAAATAGTTAGCCTATGGAAAACTTTGTTAAAATTAAACTAATGGTATTCACCACCAGACAAAATTGTTACATCACAAGAAAATAAAATAAAGAACTTTCTGAGGAGCTGAAAAGAAGAAAATTAATTTAGAATATAATATGACACATGAAAAATATGTCCTCTGAATATAAATTTCAGATTTGTCTGGTTCCAAGGCTAGAGAAAAATGTAATGTTCAAAGTAAAGTGATCTAGTTCAAGACCTTTATACCTGTGTCGTTTGTTCAAGCAGTTTAATAAAGAAAACTCAGACTGACTCAGTGTAACATTTATTTGTCTGATTTGAGAATTGAAGCAGCAGAGTTGAGCTGAAGGCGACTCTAGTTTAGTCATGTCTAGTCATGTCTCTTCCAGCAAATTAGTTTCTGTGTCACATAATTTCACAATTTACAAGACTTCAATTACCAAGAGATGTCGGATTCATAATCAAAATCAATCCGTGCCAATTAATGGGATGAAATGCCAAAAAAATAAAATGCATTCCAGACGTATGCAGGTACACCATCGCCTTGGATTCACATGTAATATTCCTGAGGTGGTGCCACACAGCCTTGACAGGTGCACAAATGCATTGATGTTTTTCACACTTAATATGAATCGTGTTACTCACCTGCCTCTGTGGCCATTTCAATGACCACACCTGCTCATCAGCCGGGGCTTCAAGTGAATTTAGAAGTCAGCGTGCTAACATGTGTGTGACAGGAACCCAGAACATGTGTCATGTCGTACCAGCGGGAAACACGGAGGAAAAGAGTTTGATGAAGACTGTGTAAAGACTGTGTAAAGAGTGTGTGTGTGTGTGTGTGTGTGTGTGTGTGTGTTAATTCCTGTCAGAACAGAGCTTTCGCTCTGATGGTGCACTTTTAAGATTAAAGGGTCAAATTTTATCAGTGACACATCAGATACAGTCGATTAATATGGAAAAGGTTGGTGTTAAGATTACAGTAGAAGCAGTTAGTGGCAGCAGAATGTCTTTGTTCTTTAAGGGGACATTTAATGCTTATTTTAAACTTCATATTTTTATTCTGGGAGTCTATTAGAGCAGCTTTGCATGGTTTACAATAAAAAGAAAATCCTCCTCCCTCTTATACTGGTCGTTTATGCCCCTCAGTTCATCCTCTGTCTGAAACAAGATGTTATAGCTCCTGTCTCAATGGGTTTGATGCCCCCCCAAAAAAGTTTAAGTTGGGGGTGCAATGACCCTCCAATCCTGACACAAAGCACGAAAAAATTGAGTTGTAAAATATCCATAGACTAATAAATTTAATTGACCTTTAATTGACAATGAAGATGTAAATCGTGCGCTGTGCAGAGGGATAAAATGCGCTGGACTGAAGTTTGCTGTAACATTTGAAATCTTCGACAAAATTCCAGGTGAAGCTCAAAGCTTCAAGAACACTGGATTTATACTTTATCCAAAACACATCTGGGTGAAATACTGCAGCATGTGATGGATTTACCTTTTACCACAGTTTGCTGCCAAAAATTATCCTAAGAATCCATCCCAAGAGTTTTTCTTTTTCACTTTAAGTGATCATTAACTTAATTAAGCCAACTATGTTAAACATTACAGTACGCACGGTGTGAGCCGTCCACTACGTTCAGCTGCAGCCTCTGAATGCCAACAGAATATGGAATCTGTCTCGGCTCAATATGATGACTCTGAAAACACCAAATGACTTGTTTTAAATTAAACTATTTCAAAATAACTTCATTAGTTTAAAATATGAAGAATTGTAAAACATCACTTCCATGCGGCTGTTCAGTCAGATGGTGACAGATCACAGGCTGAACTTGACATTTCATCCTCGCAGCTGCAGCGAAAGTCAAACTGCATGCAGCATGAACAGTTTGTATTATGTTCATTATAAGGTTGATTAATGTTAACAATTAATTATTAGTCATTTAGTTGTTTGGTCCATCAAATGTCAGAAATAGGTAAAAATGTTGGTCCAAGATGACATCCTCAGATGTCTTGTTTTGTCCCCAACTGAAAAACGTTTACTTTACTGTCAGAGAAGAGTAAAGACACCAGAAAATATTCACGTTTAAGAATCTGAAATCAGAGAATTTGGACTTTACTCTATTAATCATGCGTCTATTCGATAATCAAATGAGTCTATTTATAATAGAGTAATCATTGCAGTTGTAAGTGTTTTATGTTCACTGTTGATTTATTGGTTTGTCCAGGTGTTGCTTCCTTTTGTTGTGCACGATTGATTGATTGATTGATTGATTGATTGATTGATTGATTGATTGATTGATTGATTGATTTAAAGACAAAAAAGGTTAAATTTCTGTGCAGTGAAGCATTTTTCTAACCAGAGGCCGTGATCATATATTGGTAGCTGTGTGCACTGTGCGTGGCAGTATATTATTTATTTCAAAATTGTAATCCCACTAATAATCCCCAGTTTTACTAAATGTATGTGTAATCTCATTATGTCTTTTTTATGATTATGTAATCTTGTTACATGTAACTTCCCAGGCCTGAATATACATGCCATGAACATACGTTCCCTCGTTGTTTGAAACTTGTGTTTAACATCAACATACAATACTGTAACTTTATATACATGACAGGAAAAAGGGAAATCATCACAGCTCCACTTTAAGTATACCATACAGTCTGTGTGTGTGTGTGTGTGTGTGTGTGTGTGTGTGTGTCCTTATAGAAGGAAGATTAGAAATGTCCTGAGGAAGGAGGAGAGATAAGGAAAATCCTTCACATTTAACTGACTGTAAAAACCGGATTAAGGGTCAAGGTTGGGATTGAAGTAAGATGAAGGGCAGAGTTAGACATGAAGGCAGGTTTTAGGGTCAACACATGAATGGCAGTCACTGTAGTCTGCAGGTGAGCATGTATTTTGTTTGATATGTTCTGGTTTCAGGTGGGGCTGATTGTGTCTGCAGGCACCACTTTTGATCTTGCAGGGTGTAAAATAGTCACACAAAGCAAGAAAGAAGCAAGACGAAAGAAAGAAAGAAAGTGAAATTTTCTGTTATTCACGCAAGAAAACAGCAAAGGACACACAGGAAAGAAACAGAACCCTCAAAAATTAAATTAATAAAAGAAGGAAAGGAATAACAAACAAAAGAAAGCTGAGTTTTTTTGCAAGTCCTATTCATTCCAGCTCTCAGACGTCCTTTTAGTGATGCTGAACTTCTAACAGCACCACAGTGTTCAAGTGCGCGCTGTCGCTGCATTAGTAGCCCAGCCCATTAGGGAAAGGTCAGCCATGCAGGCACATATCGAACACAGACATCCCACCGATGTCTCAAGCTGCTGCTTTGAAAAGGCGCTCTTTCTTTCAATGGCTCGCCAAGCATTTGTATTACTGTGGAAATCAAGTTAAAAGGTCAACAATTCTACGGCCTCCTTTTTGTTTTGTAAGTGCGAGTGGGTGGGTTTGAATGTTTCTCTGTGTGTGAGAAAAGGGAGAGTTGGCCTACAGTATTTTCCCCTGTCTCAGCTTCCCCGATGTCCTTGTCCACCTGTCCTCCCCCGTCTCCCTCACCTCCCTGTGTCCATTCATCCATCACGTCATGTGACGCCCATTCATCTTTTTGTCGTTGTTGTGTCTGTCCGTCCTCCCTGCGTTCATTCATTTTACAATTCATCCGTCATCCGCTCGTCTCGTGCTCGTACCTCTGCTATCGTTTGCACAAAGCACAGAGAATGAAGTTATAACAGAGCCGAATTTTACAGCTGTCCCGTCCCGTGTGATCATGTCGACTTATTTACTGTCTCCACATCTCTCCATCTTTCCTGTGTTATTTTTTCCTCTCTTCTCCTGTTCTGTCATTTTCTAGCAGTGAAAGACATATTCAGATCTTTTACTTGCGTCCCTCCTGCCTGTCTGTCCCTCTGCCTCTTTGCACACACAACTGACAAATATGTGGAAGGAGTGTGTAACTTCAAAAAACACAACCACAAACAGCAGTGATACTTTTTCTACTAAATATAGTGGATGGGCAGATCTTGATATTTCATCATGTGGGGTGAAAAAATCTGGGGAATTGAAACTCCAGGGGGGAGCAGCAGGGAGATGAGCAGAGACATGAAAAGAGTTGGAGATCGTGGGATGCATACTTCATCATTTATCAGAACCAGGTCATTTATATCACATACATCTTTGATATTGTTTAGAGTAAATTATCGGTGTGTTTTCATGTCAGTTTCAGCGTCTTTGACAGTCTGCAAAAGAATCTATCAGTGCAGATGGTGAGTCGACCATGGAGCTTGCTGCGGTGTGCTGAGTTTCAGCCACAACCTTACTGTTGCTTCACACACACACACACACACACACACACACACACACACACACACACACACACCCCACTCTCATACCATTGTTTACAGAGAAAATGCCATAAAAACCTATCGTTAGGCTTCGACCGGCAATTCTGGCAAATACCAGATAGGTGGTTCCACCTAGTGGGCTGCAAAGTCAACACCAGCTGCCTACTTGATGGTTGACCAGCCCATCTGATTGGGGGTTACAGGGTCCCAAAATTTTCAGTGTACTAACTACTGTAACAGCAGTACATATACTCTCAAACAGATGTGTGCAGAGACAACTGCAGACACCACGGACACTTAAAAGTTGCTCTGAAGTGCTGGGGGTGTGTCCACTCTGTTGTCTCAGTGTCAAACACCCATATGACCTGAAAACAACCTGAAACACGGACGCTCCGTCTTACAGCTTTATTGGACGTGTTCAGACAGTTTGAGCCACCAGAGCCAGAGGAAACTGACAAGATGGTACTTTATTTTTCTTCTGTGTCGGTTTGTTGGATCTGAAGTGAACTAAAGTGAACTGATGAGCTGATTTGAACTGAGAGAGTTGCTGAAATTGCAAACAGTTTACCAGTCTGCAATTCAGTATTACATATTTCTAAGTCTTTTTCTGTTTTAAGCCCATGTAGAATGTGTTTAGAAGAAATACTTCTATAATACAGATTTTAAATGATTGCTGTATTCCTGAGAGAATCCTGTCAGTGAATGTGTGTAATGAGTGACAGGCGCCTGTGACGTGTACTGAAGGTCATTTCTTCTCAAACAGAGACACAATGTTGGGTTTGGTGCCCTGGAAAATGACACTCACTTAAAACATAACATGAAACAAACTGTGCAAGCAAAGACAAAAGCATATACGGAGGACTTGCTCTGGTACCAAACCATCTTTGAACTGACAACTCCTCTGTCTAAATGCCTGAAACTGCTGGCATTAGCATAATGACAGCTGATCGTCTCAGGACTGACACACAGGAGAGCCTCAGAAAATACGCCAGGGATTTTGAATCTCGTCAGATGTCGACGGACAACTTTGTTGTGTGGGCAAACGATAAATTGCAAAATGCTGACTGTGAAGCGGTGGTTCCAGCTGCACTGCCTTGCCAGAGATCAAGAAAGAAGAAGAGGATGTGTGGTGAGTTTTCAGAAGATGAAAGCATAGCTGATGCAACCAGGGATACAAAATCAAGATTCATGTGATCCTGGATACAATCACTGAGAGCATTAGCAGACTGTCTGAAAAGATTTTTGGCTCTTGACCCTCAAACTTTTGCGGAAATATGAAGTGAATGCATCACAGTTTGTAGTAAACAGCTTCTCAGATGACTACAGAGCCACAACCGAGGTTTCAAAGCCTGGCCTCCTGCTGAGAAAGATAAAAGTAACCACATTTAGGATGAATATATGGCTAGAACCAGCAATGAGGACAAAGGAGATGGAATAAGTCTTGGTCATCATCCTAAAAACCTTCTGTGTTGATACAATTTATTCACTGATACAAACCACCTTACTGAACTGAGACACAAATTCCTCCTGACCCCGTCATGCAGGTGACATGTGAGCAGAACTTTTCAACTTACAATACAATAAGAATATTATGGACCGTTGCATCACAAGAGCATCTTGAAGCAGACATGCTTGCAAAAAAGAAACATAAGATCCAACGAGAAAAACAACACAAAAGATGTAACAAGACAAAAAAAACCCAACAAGACAAAAAAGATGTACAAAGATAAAATGACATAAAAACATAACAAGACAAAAATGATGTAACGGAGGTAAGAAGATGAAAAAGATGTAAGAAGACAAAAAAAGACACGAAAGACTTAAATAGATGAAAATGACATAAAATACATAACAAAATGACACAGACAGAGAGGAAGACTGGTGGAGAAAAGGTGAGGTTTTGTTGTCTTTGCACAGGAACAGTCAGAAGAAATGTCCTTCAGAGGACGACTTTTTACTTTTCAATATATACTTTTGGTATCTTTACCTTTAAGTATATGTACTCAGTTACTCTCCGCCTGCTGGGTTTCTTTCCTCTTGGTTTCTCTGACCTCACCTCCCTGCCTCATATCTCATCACCGCTGTCTTTGCTAATCTCACCTCTCGTTCTTGTCCTCCTCCTCCTCATCTCACCTAACTTCACCTTTCCTCCCTTCCTCCTCGCTCTCCTCCCAGCACACATCCAATTCGTCTATCCATCAAATTGTCTCGCCCTTACCTCAGCTATCCTTTCCACCACACACAGTATAAAGAATGGTAGTATTTTACACCTGCCCTCTCCTGTCTCCGCTCGCTCTCCTCACCTATCTTTATCTCACCTCCGTCCCCACACATTTCATCTCCTCCTCTCTTCTATTACAAAAGGGCTCGACTGAACAAAACGTTTGGTTTGATTGGAATTGGGTTTTTTGTCTTGGCAGTCCTCATGTATAATTTTTGTAAATTCTTTCTGACATCGCAATCTCTGCTGCAGACAAACCTATCTTCACAATTGCACAGTAATCCAGGTTTAATAATTGCTCTCTCGTTATCTTTTTTTTTTGTATTATTTGCATATTATTCTATTTGTCTGCAGCATGTAGTCTAACAGCAGAAGGCACAAGGCCGGGGACGGAGCAGGAGTTGGCAGACTACCTGTCTATTGATTGTAATGTGCCTGAAATTAGAGTTGAGGTGTGAAATGAATATTAGATTTGTTGCTGTTTGCTGTAATTTTCTGTGGTGGAGCGTTCTGTCTTATTTGTCTGTCCACCACCTTGTTAAAGGCAATTCAAGGAGACAAGGAGGGAAATTGACTATGGGCGTCGAGCGAGGGCCCCGGCTTTGAAATCTGCATTCAGTCGGGGAGCTGGTACACTTGATGTTTTCCTCGTTTCTCTTTTACTCTCCTCTCTTTTTCTCTTTTCTCCTTCATGTGTACCGATCACACCTTTCTATAGAGGTCCCTTGTAAACGTAAATCTCTCCGATTTGTGCTCTGTCTCTCTTTCTGTCTTCTTTCCCCTCACTTCTCATTTGTACCAGCGCTCCCATCCAAAGAAATCCTTGTACTCTCAAACCATTTTCACGCCGTTTGATGTATGATTTATTTGAAATCGATTCCCCCACACGCTCATGGTTTGTTGATGAATCTGTCTGTGATCTGCCTGTTTCGTGATTTTACCTCATATCAGGAGGGTCTGGCAAACATGCAGCCTGAGGCATATGTATGATTTATCAAAGATCAATAGACAATTCTTGTCTTGTCTTCAAAGAAGACTCATGTGAAAGAACCTTTTGGGAAAGAAAAGATCTGTGTATACATTTATCTGTGGTGTAATATAACAGTACTCACAATATGTTTGAGGTAGGTAGATCAGAAAGGAGAAATTAATTGGAGGTGTATAACAATATTTATTTTGTATTCATTGAGGCTGGGAACAGAAAAAGACTTTGGCGACAGGAATCCATCAATATGAAGCATTTTCATTAATCGTGCACCCAGATAAAGATAGACGGGACAGGATTTCCCTGCAGTCTAGACGTGGGTGGTGGAGTAAAGTCAGCAGGTGGTTAATGGAAACACTAATTTGAATCTCCACAGATATCCACAGAGGTGCTGGTGGTAATGGAGATGTTGTGAGTTGCTCAATAGTAGGTCTGAAACCGACAAGTCCTCCAAATTAAATGACAAAATATGTTGTTTGTAACTGCTCTGTAGAGTGAACGCCTCATATGCCTCGCGGTGGTTTGGTCCATCGCCTAACGCAGGGGTCTGCAACCTGCAGCTCTCTAGTGGCTTCGGCAAAAAAAAAAGAAAACGAAAATTAATAACAGTTGCTTTGTTAACATTTGAACTTTCATTTAGCATCGTTGTAGATAAAGTAGGGACGATATCTGAAATTTAACAGACTTGAATATCAGATAACATTGGAGCGCACTCTTATAAATAGTGTAAAAAGTGTTATTATGTCTGTCTTTTGTCTTTTTGGAATTCTGTCAGAGAATATGGAATATGTTGTAGAAATACAGCTAGATCTGAAATACTCAGATGAGCCCGTCTGGCACCAGCAGCCACGCCACGTTCAAATCACCTTTCTTCCCCATTCTGATGCTCAGTTTGAACTTCAGCAGGTCGTCTTGACCGTGTCTACACGGCTAAGTGCACTGAGTTGCTGCCATGTGATTGGTTGATTAGATATTTGTGTTGATGAGCAGGTGAACAGGTGTGACTAATGAAGTGGCTGGTGAGTGTAAGCTGCAGTGCAGTTGTTTTTCTGATGAGGATTAAGGTTTGGGCCTTTGATCCACACAGTGAAGCGATGCTTGCAGTGAGCACAGCCATGCTGAAATAATGACAGCAAGTGACTGTGATTTGTGATTACTGTGATGAATAATTTCTGTTTGATAGGAGACAGTCTGTAAGAAGTTACAGTTTATGTGTAAGACAGTAGAGGAGAAACATAAAATATAACAGACTATGCTCAAATATACTGTATGAATTAATTTCATATGAACATAAATTTCCTGCAGAAGGTTCAAGGTTATTGCCAGTGCTCAATTTGTAAATGAGGAGGCCCCGGAGCAACAAGAGGATGCTGTTCCAGCAGGTCACAGCCAGCATCAAAAATCCACAGTGCCTGGAACACATTGGACATCTTGGCCTATAGATGTAAAACTAAGAAATACTGTCATCACAAACAAGGATTTTTTTATTTCAATTTATTAATCAAAGGGTCCACAATAATCACTCAACATCAGCAGGTCTGGAGAAACAGCTGCTCATAGTTTGCAGCTCTCTCTCTTTAAGTGACGGCCTCTCCACTCTGATTGTTTCCATTCTGTTTGTGGATTGTGCATAATGGGAGGAAATGGATGTAGGGCCAAAGGTTCTATATAGAACCATGAAAAATGAACATGTTCTGTCTGTCTGTGGATCTTCAATACTACGGACAGCGCTGTACCTACACAAGCACCCCATAATTTAGCCCTGGCGCTGCAGGGCGCACAGGAGCAAAGCTTCGCCATTTTTTTCTCCAGGTGAGGAGAGTTTTTAGAGCAATCGCTGAGCTTAAACAGACAGAAAGCAGTTTTTGCAGTGAGAGGCTTTGAAGCGACTCACAGACACAGCAGAGACAGTCAGACAGACACTGACAGCGAGCGCTACCTGTCTGCTGAGTAATATTCTCAAGTTAAGGAGAGAAACTCTTCATAAAATCATCTGATCGTGTGCTCCGTTATTGTTGATAAATGTATGGAAACTTGGAGTGGTTGGTGAAACAGTGGTAAAACTACCTGAATCTAGCCTTAATATAAGCGTGTGTCTGTGCGTCATAGGTGCGCTCCGGTAATTACACAAACTGCACTGAACCGCTGAAGTTAGTCATAGTTATTTCACCATTTCACAGCACAAATGCCCACTGTGAGGCCTACAGTAATCACCAGATAACATTAAATATTACACAAACTTTATTTAAAGTTTTTGATGGTGGTAAGTGACATACCAGATCCAATCAAATAAGTGCCCCAGATTGGGATCAGCAACAATTTGTTCCGTCAGGATCCCACACAAATTAAGCCCTGATAACTGGGGCATAAACTCTGAAACTTGAAAACAGTTATATAGCAGTTACACCACTATCATTTCCATCTGTGTGCACTTTTGGCATCTAGCTGTTCGCACAACAACACCACATTCAGTTTTCGTCCACAGTCGCTGACTGCAGCATCACAGTCAGTTTCAATTACTGAAACATCACTATGAGAAGCTCCCAAAGATGCAGAGGGCAAATTCTACAGAACCTGGAAAGTATTATGAATGATATAACATGAAACGGTGAACAGAGGAACACTTGGATAAATAAAAGCCACATATTTCATGAAAAGAGCATCACACAGAGGAGGAACATATGGGAGAAAGGACTGTGATTCAGAGGGGAGAGATGACATAACACAACTTATGACAGGATGTGTTTTTAATACCACAACAGAAGACACAGAGTGATTACTAACCTCATTAAACTGACAAAGACAGCATCATGGATGAGTCATTTATCAGCAGTGCCAAGTGTCAGAATTAGAAGAGGACTGATTATTACAGAATGACACAAACCAATCAGTAGGACGTGTCAACAATGAACTGAGTGGATGTGTGGGTGCAATGCTCCAAAACAAGATTAACTAAACAAAAACCCAATACAACTGGTCAGACGAAAGCCAAGTCAGACAGAAACTGCATCCAAACAGGATATTTAACACATAATAAGTGCTAAACAAAACATATTGTGAGTGGGGGAGAGGTGGGATGAAAGGGGGACAGTTGCAACATGGACCTTTACTCTGATAAAATGGAAGTCAGGAGCAACAACAACAACAAAAAACAGATGTTTTCACTTGAACATTGTAAAAATATAATTTGTAAGACCTATCTATAGGCCAGCTAGATGTTGGTGCTGCATTTAGTTAAAGCATCAGGTACAGACAGTGCATAGCTAAATAGGATTATTATTATTAAATTATTCTTGCCAGATTGTGGGCATGAAGACATAAAACATAATGTGCAACGCTGCTTGAAAGAAAAAAGAGATTTTTGTTTGGGTCCAGCCCTAGTTACGCTTTATTAATAATGTATAGGGTGAAGAATCTGGATGTGGCTACTGTCTGACAGTAACCAGGGTGTTGTCGGAAAGAGTGGGTTAAATAGCCAGCTGTGTTTGAATGCAGAGCACGGCCTGGCATGGGGTCGGACTAATGCCTGGAGGCCCGGAGGTGCAGCTCCATTAGCAGCCTCGTACATCAGCAGCAGAGTTCGATATGAGCAGCCACAGGGTGGACGGACTCGGGGGAATGACACTGGAGAATTCAAGGATGATGAAGACAGATGGGGTGGAGGGTTCTGGATCAGTTGTATGAGCTAAAAAAGTAAAGATTCTCTAGTAATCTTTGATTTGGAACAGCTTATTTAAGATCCAGGGATGAGAGGTTGAATCATTTAAGTAAGAAACAAGTAAGAACCCACGCAAATATGTTCTACTATCTCTCTAAACTTTTTACATCAAATTCTACAGGGGATGTGTGTGTCTTGCCAAGAATATAGTTTGGGTTGAGTATTACTTTAAATTAACTTACATTGCAAGTTTTTGAAGTTGCACATGATGGGAAAGCTCAGAGGACCATTATGTTGAAACCACTATGTAAGATTATTTTCTAGCAGAACAGAAATATTAACATTTTTAATCTTTTGTCATCTAAGTGTTGACTATCCCAGATTTTTTTTTCCACAGGGAATGTAAACTGCTGCCAATTGAAAAAAGAACTGAGCTCAACCAAACTTTGACTGAATTGAACCGTTTGTTGCGTGAGCTCAAGTTGAGACGAGTCCTGGCTTCAGTGCAGACACCAGACATATTCCCCCTGCCTGAAAACGAAAGGCCATGAACTCCACTAATGATGTGTTTGGATGCTGTTGGATGATTTACTCTCCAAGCTGAACCAGCGGTGCATCGTCCTACATGCACATTCACACATCAACAATTTGTACTTCAGACACACATTGAAGCAAACACACAACAGGTGACTACTGAGACAAAGCACATCTTTCCATGTATTTTTAAGACTCCCGAAGTTACTGCAGTATCCTTGGAATTCCATTTTCATTGGATGAACCTGCACCTTGTGATTTATGCAGCTGGTCCTCACCAGGAAAACAGCTGTAGAAGTCATCTGTGCAAGCAGCTTTCTAAGCCAATATTCAAGTTTGTTAGGCTGTGAACTCTACTGGCCAAAATTATTATGACCTGAGCAGTGCAACACTGTGATTCTGCCACGTCACTGCTACAGCACGTTGCTAAATGCTTTGATTTTCAGGTCTTTCATGATGGAAGTTTTTCTAAAATCACGGTTACAACCTTGATGCTTCTGGGTTGCTACTTTGTACGAGTTTGAAGAACCAAGATCCCCAGTAAAACATAAATAAGTAACTTCTTGTTTATTAGTAAAAACTTCTGAAATACAAAAACATG
The DNA here is from genome assembly GCF_056507025.1 of Lutjanus erythropterus. Taxonomy (NCBI): domain Eukaryota; kingdom Metazoa; phylum Chordata; class Actinopteri; order Lutjaniformes; family Lutjanidae; genus Lutjanus; species Lutjanus erythropterus. The sequence continues at coordinate 47,536,391 of NC_139318.1, read as the reverse complement.
CACATTAATGTAAGGAAGCCACTCAGCAGCTGTATCACACACTGATTCAAAACGCGTCTTGTTTTCATCACAGCCAGCAGAATCTCACAATATATGAAACCTACTTTCAGACTGGAAAATGAAAACACTGTTTGCTTTAGAGAGGGTTTAATTATTACTAATCTTTGATGTGTGCTCCAGAGAAAACCTCATCTGGGGTCATTTTCAGTGCGCTTTGATGTTAAATGAGTTATAAGGATCTCAGAAATTCAGAGCAAGCAAAATAATGTTTAATTTTCCAGACAGACAGAAAGATCGACGTCCCTTATGCAAGTTTTTCACACATTAACGCTGAACTTCTTGTCAATGTTGTGTAGTAAATCTTGATTTTTCTTTTTGTGATGTTCCTTTGATATCAATCTCATCGCTGGTTGGAAAATGTTTTATTTGTGTCGTGCTTCCTCGAGCGTCACATTTTTCTTCACTCTGGCTGTGAAGTGTGATGCTAACTGTATAATTTTCCATCAAAAGCTACAATGAAAGGATCATAGGTACAAATTACAGGCTCTCTACGGTCGCACACTCTATAGCATGAATGTGTTATTGGATGGTCTGAGCTTCATGTATGAAAATGTGTTTGAAGCCTGCTGTTGCCATGGCAGATCATTAGACTCGTTCCAGGCAGTTTTGCATGTGAGGTTTGCTGCTTCTGAAAAGGCCAGACAGTCGTCAAATGAACATAATATGGAATGTGTCACATAAATGATCAATTGATTGTACACAGTTCTTATTAGACAGCAGCCTCTGATGTACCAGTCAACGATGTAATTTGATTGGATGGTTTCATGTACTGGACGTGACCAGTGGAGAAGAGTCATCTCCACAGTAGATTCTGTCCTATTTTCCACAAATGTCTCACACTCGGAGCGGGGGGGGAGTCCTGCTCTGTATGTGCTGTATGTAATTGGATATGTGAGTAAAAAAAATTGTTTGCAGCAGCCGTGGTGTTTGTACACGTCAAATAAAGTTTCCCCAAAGATGTTTTTTGTTATTTTAGGTAATTCTTATCACACTGATCTTTGTTCAGAATATTTTGGCTGCAGTCTATGAACGAAAACATGCATGACAGGTCTAATTGTAAAGCATATATATATCTGTACATCCTTACCTGCCATTAGGGTTGGGTGACTGGATGAATATACTGGCAACTGGTGGCTGGGCCGACGTTTGCTGGTGGTTGGAAAATATTGACATATCACCCAATTCTACATGCCATGTTTAAATATGTTGTTTAGCATCCTTGTTTTCTCTGTCAGAGAAATCAGAAGGGACTGGCCACTTCCAATCTGATCATTTCCAGCATTTTAGCTTAGTTTGAGGTGATTATACACAACAAATACTATATTCCATTTATGCCAGATTCGGCTGATAGATTGCTCTAAATTTACACATGGGATTGTTGAAAGCCTTGATGCAGGGTTCATAAGGGTGCTGGATATCCTTGAAAAGACTTAATGTGGTGTTTTCAACACACTAAAAGTCTGAAGCTGGTTCATGTTCTAACTGTATTACTTTAATAATAAATTGCTACCTGACAAAATTCGCTGAATAGGTCAAGGAGGGATGAAGGGGTTTGAGAGATGAAGGGGTCGAGGTGAGGGATGAAGGGGTTGAGGTGAGGGATGAAGGGGCTGAGGTGAGGGATGAAGGGGCTGAGGTGAGGGATGAAGGGTCGAGGTGAGGGATGAAGGGTCGAGGTGAGTGATGAAGGGGTCGAGGTGAGGGAAGCAGGGGTCAAGGTAAGGGATGAGGGGTTTGAGTGATGAAGGGGTCGGGATGAAGGATGAAGTAATATGACGAAGAACTGAAGTAGTCATCATGAGTGTGTGTATATAAATTTGTCATTTACCACTGCTGTAACATTCTGTAAAATCCTGAAAATGCACTTTGAAATGGCTTGAAAATTGCTTGAATCTGACTTTGGAAAAGGTGTATGAATCCTGTCGATGGTTGAAAGGTTCAAAACAACAAGTTGTTCAAAGGCCAGATCAAAAACTACTTTTTTTTAAGAGGTAGAACTAATCCTTCTTCTTTTTTTCCTCTTAGATCAGACCTTTCACAGCGGGTAGAACCACTTTGCTTATGTCCAAAAAGATCTATTCTGATTAAACGCTTTGGGGCGCAAAAAAACATCTTATCAGATTACCTTTTTCAGAATCCATGTAAACAGTTAAGTTGGAATCTCTGATCAGAGTGATTTCAATCGAGCTGAAGAAATATTATCCATGTAACTGGAGCTAGTTAGTTTCTCATTAAAAGTCCCTGCTGTTTTTAAAAGTCGAATCAGAACATAAAGTGAAAGCACACTGAATAATTACCATCATAACTTTGAATGTCACTCTTAAAGAGAGAGATGATGTGGTGCAGGTACTGTAAGTTTCAAGGACACTAACAGGAAGGAGTGGGGGCAATAACCAATTAAGAAAGTTCAGAATGATGGATGTGCTGCATGAACTTTTATCCATTAATGAAATAAATAAGAACTTTGGTCCAAACTGGAGACCGGTTCTGAGAGTCTCTGTCACTCGCCACAGTTACTTCTGATCTCACAGATCCGACCCTCCGGATGCTCACCAACAAACAGCACCACACACACACGCACACACACACACACACACACACACACACCCACACACACACACACACACACACACACACACACACACACACACACACACACCCACACACACACACACACACACACACACACACACAGCACCACTTCAGAATTCACAGTTCCACTTCTTGTTTACCAAAAGTGAATGAATAAATGATGCAACCCAGGAAACAACATGATGCAACCTCGAACTACTCCTGCTGCTGTTCTGCAACATGCTGAGCCAGCCTCCACACTGCACACACACCCATATGAACTCGTTTGGTCTTAAGTGTTACAATCTTATTTTTTCTTTAAATTACACCTGCAGGTTAACACACCAGCAGCCCCAAGTGGCTGCAAGAGAGAGTTTAAAACAACCGCACCCTTCTTAGTCCTGCTTTGTCTGGGTGAGAACTGGGTGAAGATGAGAAAAAACCTTCACTGTCTTTTTGATAGAAATGTGCAATTTTTAATACAAACTTTTGGACACTTTCTCAGAACTTTTCTATTTTCAGACTGTATGCTAAAGCAAAATGAGCAGTTTGTTTAAGTGAAAAAGTTCAGGCTCTGAGATGCACTTAAATTATAAAAGTAGAAAGTCGTCCTCTGAAGGACATTTTTACTGACTGTTTCTGTGGAAAGCTAACTGAACCTCAGCTTTTCTCTGGGGTCTCTGACTTTTTCGTCTTTTACATCTTGTTGCGTCTCTTATGTTGTTTTTGTCTTGTAATGTCTTTTTTGCTTTGTCATGTCTTTCACATCTTTTTCACCTTTTTAAGTCTTACGTATTTTTTGGTTTGTTATGTCTTTTGTGTATTGTTACGTCTTTAGGTTATTTTTTACTTTGTTATGTCTTTTACATTAATTTTCTTCTTGTTATGTTTTTCACGTTGTTTGTGTCTTTACAGTTATAGTTTTCATCTTTTGTCCTTTTTGTCCTCTATGTTTTTTATGTTTTAGTTCTGTAAGGTCTTTTTCTTATTGTTATGTCTTTTTCACATTGTTACATCTTTTATCTAATTTTCATTTCGTTACATCTTTTTCTTCTGATTATGTCGTTTTCATCGTTTTCAATCTTTTTCGGTTTGTCACATCCTTTCTGTCTTTATGTTCTTGTGATTCATCATTCGTCATTTCCATTGCTTTCATCTTAATGTTGTATTTTAACGTCTTTTTCACATTTCACATTTTACATCATTTTCATTTTGTTACATCTTACACGTCATTTTTCTCTTGTTATGTTTGAGATTGTTTACATCTTTTTTTCATCTTTTACCTCTTGTTACATCTTTTATGTTTTTGTCTTGTAAAGTCTTATTCACCTTGTCACATCTATTATGTCTTTTTCTTTTTTTTACGTCTTTTACATCAATTTTATTTTGTCTTTGTTATGTCTTTCATGTCTTGTTACTTCGTTTTCATCTTATTACACCCAGGAATAGTCTTTTCTGTGTTACTGTTTAGATGAAAATTGATGTTGATGTTGGAAGACAGTGACAATGATGCAAAATAAAAAAAAAAAAATCAACAGTTCCTCTCACATGCATTAAACGAGCCTGTTTTGAAAATGTCAGGAGAAGAAAGTACAGATATTTGTGTTCAAATGTTGGGAGTAAAGTTGAAAAGTAATATTCAATTCATCTAATCTAATTAACGTCCATCTCTACTGCTTTGTAATATAAACTTGAATCAGGAAATGGGTCACTTGCACTGATTTTAAGTGGAAGAAGATTATATGTGATTATTTAATGATTTTTCTTTCTTTTTGCTAGGTAGCACCGGGTTAGTTTGTTTTTAATTTTTAAGGTGCAGTGACACAGCTGTCACTCAGTTGGGGTTCTTGAGAGAAGAAGAGAACCCTTCTGGTGAATTTAAATGATTTAAACAGCAGTCTCACCTGTTGCAGAGCCCTCTGCACATCAGACCCTCCACAAGACAAATTACATTTAATGATATGCTGCATGAGACGGCAAAGAAGGGGGTTTTCAAAGGAAAAGGGCAGAGAATGAGGAGGAAGACAGATGGATAGATAAGAAAAAAGTCTGAGGAAAGGACAAATACATAAAGATAAACAGGCAGAGCAGGTACAAGGATTGAGACACATTATAGTCATACATGTAAAATGGATTTTTAGATAAATATTTATTGTGGCATTGCTGGTCTGGAGGGTGACATAATTAAATTTGGTTGAGTTAAACGTCTGCGGGAGCCATGAGCCTGTGGCTAAGTTACAGAAAAATGCAGTGAAATGGGCAGAGTACAAATATCTGAAATAGGAGACATAAAACATAATAACTGTGCTCAGTTTGGCACTAAATTGGCTCACCTGGGATTACAACCCTTGTATAGTGGGCATCACTGAGATAAACAAAAGTCAACCCTGTCTCCCAGAAATTGTTTATATATGACTAATTTGTAACAGTAAATTTTGAAAGAAGCATAATGCCGCCCACATTATATTTGTTTATCAACTTAATTAAAAAAAGATTTTTAATTAACATTCCTGCCAAGTCACAAAGTGACAGTGAATGCATGTGCACTGACAATGTATTTAATTTGTTTTCCCTAATAACTGCTTGTAGCAACTGAAGCTTGATTAAACTCTTTTATGGTTTGTGTTTAGACACTCAGCAGTTGGTGAGGAGAGTGAGAAAAAGATCATTGTATCAGTTTGATGTGGAAACTCTCATAAAGTGACATAAAGTACACTGACTAATACGGGGGTTGTGTGACGTACTTGTCCACAGTCTGGTTGATTCCACCAAGGACACCACGTCTGCACCATGGTTCTGATCCGTCCTTCACTCAGCTGCAAACCCCACCAGCAGTGAAGTGTTTTGCCCACCTGATTATGTTAACTTGCTCAGATTGTGTTGATTAGGTCCTCTTTCCTTGCACTTTGTGCTTCTACTGTGGAAAGCTGGCTACGTGGTTAAATAGCTTCTTTTCTGTCTGTCTTTATGATGGTGAGTCTGCACAGGGTCTTTTATTTTGAAAATTAACCGGATTCTACCTGCCTTTTTCTGTGTCTGACTTCCTGCCTGTTTGATCTGCTCTGTACTTATTGACATGGCATCTGTCAAAAATAGACTCAGCGTGAATTTAAAGTGGAGCGGAGTGGAGAGCTGCCTCTGGGACACACCGAGGCACTGTTGGTGGAATCACAAGTGTTGAGTAGAATGGCTGTAATCAGTTCCGGCTGACGTGGCGCAGAATTTAGCCATGAATTTCTACTGCGAAGTAAAGCAATGAATTCAAACACCTTGATCATCAGTGCACTTAATATGGTAACTTGTGGCTCTTCCATTTGAATAAGATACACACCATGATGTCTGTCAGCAGATTTATGTGGAAATACTTCAAAATGTTACAGTGAAAATGTAAATTGTGCGCTGCACTGGAGGGATAAAATGTGCTGTACTGAGGTTTGCTGCCACATTTGAAATCTCAGACAAAATTCTAGTTGAAACCCCAAAACCTGAACAGAACACTGGATTCATACTTTATCCAAAAAAACTTCTGTGGCAAAAAGTGCCCCACCCTGAAGAAAGATGACCAGAATCTCCTGAAGAATCCATCTGAAGTCTCACTCCAAGTGAGTGACAACTATTTTTAGAGTTTTCTTTCTAAATTTCAGTAATTATTAACTTTATTAAGCTGACTATGATGAATATTGAAGCGTGCATGTTACGAGCCTTCTGATGCGCTCACAGAATATGGAATCTGTCACAGCTCAACAGGATGACTTTGAAAACACCAAAAGATTTATTTTAACACATTTTGTTAGTTTAATATATGAAGAAATGTAAAATATCACTTTCACGAGGCTGTTCAGTCAGACAGTGACAGATCACAGACTGAACGTGGCGTTTCATCCTCCAACTGAAGCAAAAGTAAAGTTGCATACGCCGCACACAGTTTATATGTTTGTTTTAATGTTAATCAATGTTGAAAATGTGTTCTTCTGCCTCAGTAATTATTAATACCACCAGATAAAAGTGGTCAGGTTTGGAACCCACATACATCTACAGTGGTTCTGTTCCCTGAATACATCACACCAACCACCACCAAGTCGGTGCCCATGACTGTAGGTAATACACTGTAGGTAATACACTGAGTATGGTTAAATACCTCATACAACCACACTTCAAATAATCTGAACTATGTCTTATTATCATGCTGCTGTTGTTCTACATCCACCACCTCTACCTCTACTTCTGTGCAGTATGAGGTTTTTGCCCTTCCTTCCCTTAAAAGAAACAGCGCCATCGAGCATGTCCATGCAGTAATTATGTTTCCTTCAAAATGTATTTGGCAGTAAAACAGAGCTTGACAATCGGGTCATGTCAGAATAAAAGTGACACAGAGTGTTTTAACATTTTGGATGACTGTCAGTGAAGAATAAGTTACCAGAGAGTAAAAGAGGAGAAAATGGAGACGCATAGATTCAGCGAGCAGCAGGGTCGGCTCTTCTATTAACGTCCTGTTAAATTTTAAGAGTGGCTGTGACTAAGACGACTTCTATCAACCTGTCTCCACTGTCGACTTTATCACCTCGTTTACTGACAGAGGACAGCAACAACTCTGTGTGTGTGTCTGTGTGTGTGTGTGTGTGTGTGTGTGTGTGTGTGTGTTTCCTCCTCTTTACTTGTAGCTGTTTTCATGCAAAACCAGCCTGTATATCTCCATACCCAGTGTATGCAGGTGTATTTTGTGCGTATTTCAGATGTGTCTAATGGTGTTTTCTGTGTTTGTGTGCATTCATGTCTGTCGGTGTGTGTGTGTGTTTGTGTGTGTATTTCAAGGTGTAGCAGGCCCGGTGCCGCAGTTTATAAGGTTTATTTGGAGGTTTATGTGGTGGCGCTGGGCCTGCATATATTTCAGCAGGAAATGAGGTCATTATGGCCTCCCCCGACTCTACACACACACACGCACACACACACGCACAGAGAGAGAGGCATGAGGTTGCATACTTAAACAGTGACACCTCTAAACAGATGTCTGTAATTTATATGGATAATCATTAATCCCAAAACAAACAGCACCCACACACAACCTGCAATACCTGTCTGTCTCACACTTTCTCTTTCTCATATGCACACACACGCACACACACACACACACACACACACACACACACACACACACACACACACACACACACACACACACACAGATTTGCAGAGAAACTTCAAACATCAGAGGAGCTGATGTGGTCTTAAGAGGACGAGACGTAATATAGAATTAACTGTGGATGAAAGTTTTCTCTGTCTCTGCAGATATGATTATTAAAATGTTTCTGAAAGAGCAGACACAGAGGTGTTTTTACTTAAAGGTCCAGTGTGTCACAATTACAAGGATTTGTTGGCAGGATGTGGCAGAAATGGAAAATAATATTCAAAATATGTTTTCATTGGTGTATAATCATCTGAAAATAAGAAGTATTGTGTTGTATCACCCGGGGAAACAGATAGCGGACGAAATTTGAAACTGCAGTACAGTTTGCATCCAGTAAGTCAGACTACAGAAGTATGTTTAGTATAATCTCACTTTATATTTAATGAATAATACTTCTTAAGCATGTTTCATATTTTTTTGTCACTTAGTATTTTGTACTTAGCAGTGTGTACTTACTGTTTTTATGACGTAAGGCACTGACCTGGTCACATGATAAGGTTTTTATTGTTTTCATATTGTATTTTGTACTGTGCAGTGTGGTCCTACTGCTTTTATTATGTTGGGCACCTGCATTACTGTAGTCTGTATTACACTTTAAAATGTATTTACTGCGTCTACTCGTTATGTCTACAACTACAGATGGAAATTAGCGTCTCGCTAAAGCTGGTGCAATGATCTTTACATTTCTTATAAATTATTAATGTGATTCCACAATGTCCTTTTTACAAATCAAATAAACTAAACTAAACTAGTGGACAGCTATACTATAGCTGTGATTCTCAACTTGAGGCTCATGGGCCAAATCTGGGCCCTCAGAGGGAGTTGTGTGGCCCACCAATCATTTTATGATTCACAATAAAAATAAATTGATTCAAAACTTTTTTGTGTTTATACATTAGTAGATGTTTAATAATGTTCCTTGGCTGTTACTTGGGAAGTTGCATGTTATCCTACACACATTAAAAGAGCTTAAATTTGTTCGTTCAGTCCTTGGTGGGAGCAGTTTATAGTTTATTGAGTCTCTATCAGTGCATGTTATCAGATTGTTTTATACATTTATTTATTTATTTTACAAAAAGTTTATCCTTTTTCATTACTTAAGTTCTGTTTTTTTAATTTATACTTATTTATAATTATTAAATGTACTAGTGAAAGGTTGCTGTTTCAGTACCCAAATGTCCTTGTGAATTTTAAATATATTTTTATTTATAAATAAAGAATATCAGCCAGTGTATTGATACTGGACTTTTTCATATCGCTGTGGGAATCAAGAACCCAGTACTGGTTGGGCTCTAAATGTTACATAACTCTTTCAAATGTAACCTAAACATTTATTGATAAAATGCAGTTGCAGATATTAAATGTAGTGTGTAAAGTTGTACCAAGTTAATCTAGTTAATAAGTTGGTTGGTCAGTTAAAAGCAGTGGATTTTGACTCATTAATAGTATTCATGTTTGTTTATTAAATATAGCCCCAAGACAAAGCAGGATAGTATCCCTGATGTCCAGAATACAATATCATGTAATAATTGTGTGTACTGTGTGTAATTGTACTGTACTGTGTTAAACTGTAGTAACTTAGAAAGAGTCTGAGGTGTTTGATACGTACTTTGAAAAACAAAAGATTCTTTTGTTCCGCTGAAGATGCTGGCAGCTATAATAATTGTTGACTGACCTTGTGTGTGTGTGTGTGTGTGTGTGTGTGTGTGTGTGTGTGTGTGTGTGTGTGTGTGTGTGTGTGTGCCCATGCTTTCACTCCAGCAGAGCAGAATGGCATCTCATCTGAAGGACAAGGTATTTTTGACAGGTGATAATGGAACTGAATAACTTCCTTTCTCCATCTCCCTTCAGTGACTCTCCTCTTTTTCTCTCCTACTAACTTCATGTCTGTTTTTCTGTCTGTTCATAGTTAAATATACATCATTATATTATATTAAAAAACATGCCAAATGCATTTCCTAAAGCTGTACGCAAGCTAAATTTAGTTTAACTCTGCAGAATTTGATGATGTTTGTTCCAGAGCTGGTGAAGTTGTATGAAGGCCTCAGCTGAAGAATTGAACTTTCAGTCTAAATAGTTTCACCGTCAAACTCCACAGTTCAGTGATACTTAGTTCAACAGCTATAATGTGTTTAGAGGAAAACTCTTGGGAACATAATGTGTACATTAGCAGCAGACCAATGGGATTCTCTCCTCATATCAATACACAAATCCTCACTATGTGTACCTGCTTTGGACAATGTAAGGTAGTTCACAGGTCCCTCATGTCCAAGATTAAATTGTCCAGCATCTACCCTGATATCTCCCCGACTTGTGACAAATGCAAAAACATTGATGCTGCCCTTAACTGGCGGTGCCCTCGCTAACAAAAATTCTGGAGTGACGTCTTTCACACTCTATCCAGCGTCTTAATGCAGACCTTAGATCCAGACCCTGCGTTAGTCCTGCTTGGCGTCACTGATGGAGACAATGTTCATTTGACATTTGCCGAGCACCGCATGGTTGCCTTTGCTTTGCTTTCAGCCAGACGTGCGGTCTTGCTCAAATGGAAGGATGCTGCACCGAGAGATAATGTCCTGCCTTAAAGTGGAGATGATGCACATCTCGATCAGTGGCTCTGAGGAAATATTCTATAAGACCTCAGGACCCTTTCTGACATACTTTCATAACACCCAAATGACATAATATCATGTGCCGTCTAGCTCTGCTCCTGACATGCAAAAGGAATGCTTGATTTAATGGAGATAGGTACACTTTTTTTTTTCTTTTACACTTTCTTTTACACTTCTTATACCTCTCTTAGACATCAAGGGAGCAGGGGTGGGGGGTAGAGACATGTCAACATGCCAAGTTGATGTCATTTACACCATGTTTTTAGCCTGAATCTTCACTGTAGCTTGGAGCCACGTTCACGTGCACATACACACTGTCTGAACTGTGTGTGTGTGTGTGTGTGTGTGTGTGTGTGTGTGTTGTGACGGTGTGCAAACAGCGTGTTGGGGCTTTAAGAGACTTGAATTACACCAGACGAGCAGTATGGAAGCATTTTATGTTTTTGTTCTGTTCTTTAACACTGTTTTCCTGTGAAACTGTGTTTTGTGGACTAAAAAACTAAACTTGACCTTCAATCAGCATGAGGGTGAGGAAATAATGACTGAATTTTCATTTTTAGGTGAACTATCCCTTTAAATATAGTCTTGAGTAAAAACCCACTGGTTATTTTTTAACCTCAGATTGTTCCACAGTATATCAGCATATTAAAATATGAATAATAATATATTTACTGATGAGTATGTTTGCATCGTATTTCTGTTTCTCAGCCCGTCTCGTCTCCTGTGACTCTGTATTTTTGCAGTAATCCTCCATCACCTCTGCTCTGCTGCGTCAGTCAGGGGTCTGCCTGTACAACAATGGATCTGCAGTGTTTTATGGGAATGCTTAGGGCTGAGGCCTGCCGTAAATTGTGACGCGCTGGAACTTTGGCTGGCAGAAACCCTGTCTCTGACACCCAGTTTAATGGTCCAGCGGGCGCATCAACCTCGCTGATCGATCTCAGTCCTTCTTTCTCTGCTCCTTCTCCATCCTTCTTTAACCTCTGTCATTCATAAGTCATACTGGCCTTTATGTCTTAAAGGCACAACGGTGAAATAACCAACTGACCTCTCCTCTCCTGCAAGTGCTGAGATTTCTCTTTCTCTGAGACAGTATTACTCTTTGTCTCCCTCTGTCCTCTTCCTCACCTTCATGTCTCCAGCCTCCATATCTCTGCTCCCCCGCTTTATGAGCTCACTTTTATCCACAAAAAAGGAACTTATCACTAAAATCGCCCTGTGAAGTCCCGGGACAGACTGAAAACTTGCATATTCTTGGCACGCCCTTGCACATGGTTGCCAGTCCCTACTCCACATCCTGCCTCCATCTGTCTCTTTCCCCTTTTTCACAGATTATTTCCTACCCCTCTTTATCATCCCAGTGTCTCTCTGTCTTTGTCCTGTCTCCCCCTCCATTCCTGCAGAGGGGAACATTCCAGCCAAAGCAGAGGCGACAGAGGCCTTGTGTTGGAAAGGCCACTTCAACAAGAGAGAGCATTGTTGAAGTTTCCAGTCGCACTTCAGCCCGCTGAATTGCAGACGCCAATAAAAGCCAAGTGGGCAAAGCAGGATTGTGCCTGATGCATGATGAAGTTTCTGTGCAGAGGCTGGAAGGAAAATGATGAAGGCGTTTTGTTTTACTCTTGTCTCATACCCTCATATGGTTTACTGCATTTCTTGTTTTTACCCAAAGCATACAGTGTTCACTTTAGAAAAGGCTGAGGACTGAATGAGATGTAGCGCCTCAATCGTGTCTGAAAAGTTGAGCCCATCAAGGCCCGATGCTGACAAAATTCTGCCTGAAACTGACTCGAACCGACCCTCATTAGCATATTTCAGCCCCAATCCAATTACAGCCCAACATTTTTCTTAAAAATCTTCCCTCTATGCATCAAACATTAGGAGTCTTAAATGACAGGAACAATACATGCAGGTAACTGGAACTGGAATTAAACTGGAACAATGACTAAACTGGGGAGAAAAATGAAAATGAATAAATAAATATAGTACAGGCCAAAGCCAACATTAGAAATATCTGAGAAATAAGGACTGACCCAACCTAAACCCGCTGAGTCCCATCGGGTTCAGGCACAGATCTCAAGCTCTAATGAGTGACTTAAAATTTACTATCACTGGAAAAAAAAAATCACAAGAGAAGAAGTACAGATATTAACTATGTTATTATTTAACGTGGAACAGAAATTGATTCAGATTGATTTCAGACCAGTCGCTCTTACCTCAGTGATTATGAAATCTCTAGAAAAAATTTTGATAAACT
>NC_139318.1:47398706-47521206 GCF_056507025.1 Lutjanus erythropterus | reverse complement strand
CCTGCATGAGGTCTTTGTGCAAAGTCTTTACTGCTGCATTTTCAAGGTGGATGTGGCTGCTGCGGCTTGGCTGAGGTATTATCTACATAGGAGGAAATGGAAACATGGGTCCTTTATTTTATTTCATTATTCCATTTATTTTTGGTGAATATAACTGACTGTAGATTATAGCCATTATAACTACATATATGTAATGACGTCTGCTATGTATGGAAATGGACAGGAGGTGTTCGAAAAGTGCTTTTGCTCTTTGATATTTTAGATTCTTTAAATTTAGCTTTTTACACACTAATCTGAACCATTTCTGATAAAAAAAAAAAGAAAAAAAAAAAGACAAAAGTGAATGTGTCAAGACTTTTGACTGCTACGGTAAATATTTTTTTATCCAAAACAACCTTGATACCATAAAAATAACAACAAAAGCTGCAAACAATGTCACACTGAAAACGTATAAAAGAAATAGAAAAGGCTCAAGATATGAGCCTTACGGCACACCGCACATCAGCAGGGCATAAAAACTATTCCTGATGACTGTAATCTGTTATTTGTCAAACAAAAGGAGAAACTAGTCAAAATCTGATTGAAATGCAGGCCCAGTAGTATCCCTGTTCATCATAATGACATAATTAATGTCATAAAAAGTACTTTAATTTGCACAAACATTGAAATCTGAACTTATGAGAAGGATCGTAAAGTCTTTGCAGATGTTACTGATGATCTGTACCTGTATTTTTTGGGTGAGGTTGAACAATTCCAACATTAAAACAGTTGAGGACATGCCAGAGGTGAGGTGTTTATTTATAAAACTGAAATCTGGTGTGTAGAGCTTTAACAACATCCATGGAGAATTTAAGAGGGATTATATCCAGATGGCTGGAGGACATACTGTATGTGACACAATGTGTTTAAGCTCCTGTAGGCAGACTGGGACAAAGTGATTCAGCAATGTAAAGAAAACACAACAATACAACATAATGGAGGAGCTTGTCTGTGTTGTATGTTTCTGTTATGAAGCTGCCAAACGACTGTTCACTCTGAAAGGTTCACAGAAAAAGGATTCTCTATACTCTTAAATATTCACAACCGATTAAATATAATATTAAAGAAAATTGTAATAAAACAGAATGCAAGGATTTGCAAATAATTTTTCACTTGAATTCAGTTGAATACAGTAAAAAGGCTTTTTTTAATGTTCAGACTGATAAACTTTATAGTTTTTTGTAAATATACATTTGATGAGGGCAACATGTTCCCAATAAAGTCGAGAAAGGAGCAACAAAAGACTGTGAAAGTTGTTGAACGCTCCAAAAACAGCTGCTTGGAACATTTCACAGGTAAACAGGTGAGTTGGTAACAGGTGACAGGATCATGATTAAAGGGTCGTCCTGGAAAGGCTCAGTGGTTCACAGCATGGATGGGGTGAGATTCACCACTTTGTGAAAAACTGCAAACAGTCCAATAGTTTAAGAACAAAGTTTGTCAACACAAAACTGCAGGAATTTATAGATTTCACCATCTACAATCCATAATATCATTAAAAGATTCAGAGAATCCAGAGAAATATCTGAAAACCAACACTGACTGTCTGTGACCTTTGACCCCCTCAGGCAGCACTGCATTAAAAACTGCATTAAAAACCCTCATCATTGTATAAAGGATACTACATGGACTCAGGAATACTTTGGAAAACCGTTGTCAGTAAACACAGTTTGTCTCTGCATCTACAAATGTAAGTTAAGACTCTACCATGCAAAGAGAAAGACATATATCAACAACATCCAGAAACACTGCAGACTTCTCTGGACCAGAGCTCATCTGAGATGGACTGACGCAAAGTGGAAAAGTCTGCTGTGGTCTGATGAGTCCACATTTCAGATTGTTTTCACTAATCATGGACGTCGTGTCCTCCGGGCTAAAGAGGAAAAGGACCATCCAGATTGTTCCCAGCACTGACTTCAACAGACAGCAGCTGTGATGGTATGGAGGGATTCAGAGAGACATATGCTGCCATCACTGACGTCTTTATCAGAGACGTCCCTACTTATTTTAGCAAGACGATGCCAAGACACGCTATGCATGTGTTCCAACAGCGTGTCTTTGTAGTAAAAGAGTTCAGGTACTAGACTGACCTGCCTGCAGTCCAGACCTGTCTCCCATTGAAAATGTGTGGTGCATCATGAAGCACAAAATACAACAACAGAGACTGTGGACTGTTGAGCAGCTGAAGTTGTATATCAAGCAAGAATGAGAAAGAATTTCACATTCAAAACTTGAAAAAATGAGCCGGGATGGAGGTTGTATGTATTGCTTTTTAAACTCCTCTTAAACGTAATGAAACACTTGGATGTCAACAGGTTTTTGGATATGAAATATTGCAACGCCAACCTCGTCAAGAAGGTTGTTGAACTAATTAAAGAGGGAGGCTGCGTTAAAGCATGTGTCAAACTCTGCTCCAGTAGCTGCACAGACAAATTCATAAACTGTTTCAACACTAAACACAACACCTACATACCCACCCTAATTATTCTCTGAATTGAGTCAGCCACGCTCTTATTATATAAGTCTCATTTTCAGGCTGCTTGTAATCCACAGGAGTGCGCATTGGCCTGCCAGCAACTTCTCTGTCTTTCTTAGTCAGCAAAGACTTCAGTTCTGTGTGCGAAAGGAACTTTACCTAGGTTTGATCTCTGCCCGCGTCCCACATGCCTGAGCCGTTAAGTGGAAATCCTCGTTAACATTCATGTGCTCGGATCGAGCACTCTGGTTTCTTCTGGTTTGAGTGGCAGTCTCGCAGGATGTTGTAAACGAAAATGAGGGGAGAGAAGAGGAGAGGAGAGGTATGAGGAGAGTCAGAGAGGAGAGGAACGAGAGAAGTGTTAAAGAACAAAAAGGATTTCAAGCAAATGCAGAGGAGAGAGGGAGGTTGACAGAGGAAGAGAAGAATTAGAGAGATTAGAGGAAGTGACAGTGAAGTAAAGAAAAGTATGAGAATAAGAGAGAGGGAGAACATGCAGGAGACAGAACAGCATGGGGGCAAATAGGCCATAAAAAAGGCATTAAAGAAAGAATGAGGCTGAAAGTGAGAAGAATTTGACAATTCTGAAAAACACAAGTGGATGTGAGACAAAGAAACACAAAGAGTGAGAAGGAACTGAAAAGAGAGAGTTTTTTTGTGGATAAGGAAGGAGAAGCAGCATGATCATAATTTGGTAAAGACAAGTCGAACAAAGAAAGAAGACAGAGAGGAAACAAAAGGAGAGGAGGGTGAGGAGAAGATGTGAGAGGAGACGGAGAACAGAAGATGTCAGATGAGACAATGAAAGAGGAATAACAATGTGAGGAAGGACAACGTGAAGTACACAAGAGAGATGAAGTGAGATGAGGAGGAGGTGGAGATGAAAATAAAATAAAAAGTAGAGAGAGGTATCACAAGGAGGCAAGGACACGAGGAGAGGAGAGGACACGTGAGTCAGATGGATCCTCGTGTTCTCTGATATAAAGACAAGAAATGAAATGAGAAGCTGAGAGGAAACACCACAGGCCAGACAGGAGACATGGTGGAGGAAATTAAAAGAGAGAGGATGAGAAGAGATGGAGAAGAGCGTAGGAGAAGGAGTGAGGAGAAACTATACTGGAGCCACGAAGAAAAGAGAATCGAAGGAGAGGAGGGAAGGTGACAAAATGAAATGAGAGGTGAGCAGAGACGGGAGAAAGAAGCAGAAAGACTTTTTTCACACACTGCAGAAAGTCCAGTGTGTGTCCTAATCAGCAGATCCAGCAGGGATTAGCCTCAGTCCAAAAAATCCTCCCATGACCAAAGTGCTTCACTCAGGCTTTGTTAAAGACTTAAACTCTGACAGAGACGAGGGGGGAGGGAGGCCGGGGGGAGGGAGCAAAGAGACAACAAGTCCTCCAACCAAAACCACAAAATACAGTATGGTGTCCTGTCACTGGTTTCCAAAGTAGTGTCAAAATGACTCTGAGAAAGATTTTATTGGGCTCTTTGTTCCTGCTATGGTTAACGTTTGATAGAAGTTCAGTTAATTTTACTTACAGTGATCAGCCATAACATTAAAACTACTGACAGGTAAAGTGATTACAATAACACCTCACGGTTTGGATCGTATCACTTTCATTTTTCAGTTACACCACTCACATCACACCCAAAATCATGTTCGGGAGGCGAGGTGGCGCCTTTTAGTTCAGTTGCCCTTCCTTTTGCCATTGGACTGCAGAGTAAAGCACAGTGCACATCTGTCTTGTCTGTTCATCAAAATACTGCGTCACAATTTTGGGAATCATTACTTTAAAAAGTATAAGCAACTTAAGACTTTATTTCACAGTTATGGTTTCATTTAGTCTGCTGATCAAAACCGTGGAGGATGATCCATATGGACCATGGACAAAGGATGATCCGTTACACCCCTAGCAGCAAGTAAAGTTTAGTTTTTGAAGTTTATGTGTTGGAAGCAGGAGGAATGGGCTGTGGGAGGATCTGAGAAACTGTGAGGACTAAACAAATGGGTCAGAGCATCTACAAAACAGCAGGTCCTGTAGGATGTCCCCGGTATGCAGTGGTTTGTACCCGTGGTCTAAGAAAGGACAGGCTCAAGGCTCACTGATGCTCGTGGGGAGTGAAGGCTTGTCTGTCTGGTCCAGCTTCACAGAGGACCTACTGTAGCACAAATTGCTGAAAGAGTGAATGCTCACATTGACAGTCAGAGTGTTCAGAGTGTCCATGCTGACCCCTCTCCAACGCCTACATTTGATCTATCAGCGTCTTGGACCGTGGAGCAGTGTTGTTGACTTGTACTCCAAAGTCCTCAGATCTCCATCGGGTCGAACATCTGTGGAATGTGCCAGAAAAAACAGCATTTAGGGGGACAGCAGCTCAGTCTGTAAGGACTTGGTTTGGCTCTGTTGCCCACCAATGGCAGCTAACCATTAGGGTTAGCTAAGGAAGAGCAACTGAAAAAGGATTCTTCCCCCAGGATGGACAGTATACACAAATTTAGGTCAAGAGTATGGATCCAGGAGGACGTTGAACAGCTAGGTTGAACCTGAGTCACATGATGTCCTCTCCACCATGGAGACCTGGAAGGAGGCCAGAACACACAAACACAGAAGAGGAGAGAGACAAACACTCAGAGGAACAGAGAGACATGATGGCATACAAACTAGAGAGGAGAGGAGAGGAGAGGAGAGGAGAGGAGAGGAGAGGAGAGGAGAGGAGAGGAGAGGAGAGGAGAGGCTGGATCTCCTGGGGGACGATGATCCAGATCCAAACGTCTGGGTGAAACTGCAACAGCCAGCAGAGAGGCAGAGAGAGAGACAGAAAGAGGTTCCAGGATGGCCGACTGGTCCAGCAGAAAACAGCCTCAGAGAGAGACGGCCTGTGGGACAAACAAACAAAAATAACAGAAGTTAGAGAAATGCAGCAGCTATCAGAAAGTTTACAGTTTGTTTGATGATTTCTCATCAATTAACGGATTCATTGAGACCGACTGAGGACAACAGTAACAGAGACAAGACGTGAGGTTTCAAAGAATGAGCACCAATTGAAAGTTAGGGTGAAAAAGATGAATTTGTAGCTTAGATTTTAAAGGTCAAATATGCAACACGGACAGCTTGCATTCAGTGAAGGATGCTGCAGTATTTTATGGCATTAAAACTGCTGAAAAAGGCTGAAATGTGTTGGTTGTGTTGTTGCCTCAGTGCAGGTGGGGCGTGGATGACCCAGAGAAAAACAAGGAAGTTGAATGAAAATGATTTATGGAGGGAAAATAAACAAACAAGAGTTTGATGATGTTGTTGTGCTGACCTTTATTTCACTAAGGGGACGTTCACACCCAAAGATCTGGCTCCTGAATTGAACCAATGTGAGGATGATACATTGGTTAAATTTTCCACCTGGTCCTGTTTGTTTTTAAAAAGGCAAAAGTTAAACATAAACCATGAGATGGAAATATTGTTCATCATGGAGCACCACTTGTCTTTAAAGGACCGAGCATGTGAAAGTCTCATGAGACAGTGGCTATCAATTAATTTAATACTGCGGGTATTTCTCACTCTCTTCGGGTTCTCAATCAGATTCAGTCAGGATACAGTTGTAGCAATGGGTTAGAACAACCCATTCTGGTGCTTTCAACCTTTTTGGGTTGAAACAAGCACTCTAACTTAACTGGCAATACAGTACTAGTCAATACAAATTCTGAGGTTTTTGCTGGTGAAATGCAAATAGTAAGAAACCATATAGTTGGAATTGTGGTCCCTTCAGCCTGCCTCCATTAAAGAGGATGAACTTGACATATACAACTACAATTTCCAATTTCATTTAAATTTCATTTAGCAGACACTCTCAGATGTATGTTGCCAAAGCAACATACATTTGAGAGCTGATGAAACACAAGTACAGATCTAGTCAGGAGAGAACAACATGAGTCAGTGCCATGGAGCAAAGGTCAAGTCTGAGGGGATGTAGGTGCCTACAGGCAGGGCCACTAGCAGTGTGCATTGGATTTAGTCTTGTACAGTCAATCAAATGCTAAGATGTTCACATAAGAGCTGTTCTTCAGTGTCTCTTAAAGACTCAGAGGGAGCCTGCCGATCGAACAGAGTTTGGTAGCTCGTTCCACCATCGAGGAGCCACAAACTGGAAGGGTCTAGCCAGACTTTGGGCCCTGTTGTAGTGGTTGAATCAGGTGTCTTTCATTGGCAGAGTGTCAGTGCAGACCTGGATGAGGGCGTGCAGGTAGGTGGGAGCAGTTTTAGTTGCTGTTTTGTGGGCAAGTGTCTGGGTTTTGAATTCGATATGGGCAGTACATTGCTTAGCCACCAATGACGGTACTCCTGCTGCTTCTCGTGCTGTTTTTGGCTGGTTGAATAGGACACGCCACATTCTGGATCATCTGTAGAGGTTTGAGCGTGCATGCTACCTTACAGAATCTTCAGACAGTGTATTTCAGACATTTATCACTTTTGTTAGGACCTTTCATTTTGCTGTTTTGATGCTGCTGAACCAAACTCATCAACTTAAGTTCCCCAATCACTAAGACTCGGATACAATCAGCACACATGTCACTATCTCGGTAACATCATTGTACTTATCTGTGATTAAGTGTTTGCCACAGACACACACACTGATTGTCTGGGACATGACCTCGGGCTGCTCTTATCCATGTATATCTTTCCAAGCTCCAACTTCTTGTCCAAATATGGTCGCTTCAGGCTCAAAAAACTAAGATGGCAATGGCCATAATAAGAGTGGGAGTGTAAGTAGTAGCAGGGTGGGGGCACGCTTCACATTTTGTAGTATTAACCCCCCCCCCATTAACCCCTTTTGTAGTATAATGAAAATTGCTGATAGCAGTGCACCTGGCACATCTGGATCCATTTTGTTGTTTTGTCATGATTTTTTTTTCTCAGAGCTGTTTGAATGAAGTTTGATTGCATGGATTCTTTCAGCCACCTCAAATATCAATGATAAATGGTTTTGGCATCAGTCAAAGAGCAAGAACTTCCTTTTATCAGTCGGCATTCAACAATAATACAGGGAGAGAAATCATCACAGAAGAGAAGGCAATCATTCCGCCTCTGACAGCGACCTCAGCAGAGTGAGAATCCAACGCTGCCACAAGATGTTGAATTTTAAGTGAGGGGCACGATGGGACTGGAATAATCTCTCTGTCACGATTAATCACTATCACTAATTGCTCTCTCAACCTACAAGTATAATCTACAGCCAAAACTCAACAGGTTCAGTCATCTTCTCTGAGGACTGCTGGGAGTCATTCTGAGAAATGGAGGAAATCACAAACTGAATTACAACGAGGTGAAGCAGCTTAGGAGGAGATTGCGCTGTAAAAAAAAAAAAAAAAAAGTCACTTAGAAAACTTCCTCACAAAATAACTCAGCCTGCATTGGAAATTGGTGATGCATAACCAGTTTATGAGTATTCAAGGGTGGATTATTGCTTCAAGTGTCCCAGGAACATGACTGGTTTTGAATATTAGGCCTCTTTGAATTAGAGTTTGTCACATCCATTCAAATGCTGCAACTGTATTCCCTATCCAAAGAGTCTCATTATCCACAACAGCCTCGTTTGAGCTTTTTTAAAACCAGAATGTTACATAAAAACCATCCAAAAGAATAGATCCTCATCCTAATGTCCAGATTAGAGTTGGGACAGGGAGATTACATTGTGCAGAGTACAGTCTGCTCTGCTCTGATGATGACTGTTTGGGAACATGAGCCAAATCTCTTGCCGTATAATTGCCTGTTATGTTCACGATGAGACGGAGAGGACAGCTTGACATCCTGACATGCAGACAGAGAAAAAAACAGTCATTCTATTCCTAAAATTAAAAAAAAAACAAAATACATTTTAATTATCTTGAGTTGTCAGGCCTCTTGCAAAAAAATATTCCCCCTGATTTGAAATCCCTTGCAATTTCATACTGCATTTTGTTCTAAGTATGATTGTCACATAATAAGACTGTTTGGGCAATTACCACAGCTTTCATAAGGGAATTACTTTTGCACTTCATTAAAATGAAGCAGAGAATATAATTGCGTCTTTTTTTCCCATCTCCTTCTCCTCAATGGTCCCTTGCTTCCGTCTCTCTCCGTTTCTTTTTCTCCAAGAATCCGTCTCTCACATACATATTTTGATGCACACACACACACACACACACACACACACACACACACACACACACACACACACACACACACACAGAAATGCATTTGAAATTGCAAATAGCTAAGAAGAGTGAGCCTCTTGCATCTCTGGGGAGATGAGAGTTGGATTCAAGGTTTTCACTTTGAAAAACAATACACTTATTATGGCATTTTGCCTGTGAGGGAAATCACTTCCTCCTCTGCTCTCACTCTCTTTTCTCCAATCTCTCCATTTGGCAAAGATGATTTAAGAGCTTGTTTAACACAGTCAGGAGCATCTTTGCTTTGCACATGTTGTGTGTGCATACTGTATCTGTGTGCATTAGTGTGTGTACGTGCAAGGATTTGTGTGTGTTTCTTGGTCTATTTATGCTTAGAAAAGCATATGTGTGTGTCAGTGTTTTGCTGCTGTGTTAAATACATCTCTCTCACTCCCCATGTCCGTGGTTCTGCAAGCGTTTCTTTGCATCAAGGCGGTGTATGACGTGCATGTGTGCATCTCTGAAGACACGAGCAAAACGCTCGCTGAGGATGTAACCTTTGTCTGCCACTATTTTCCTCCTCTCTGCTGAGGGAAGCTATTTCAATTTATTTGCATTACAGCGGAGATGAAAAATAGCACACAGACAGCCTGCCGACTCAACATGACTCGTAAACACATTTCAGGTCCAACCTTCTGCAAAAATCCCCCACATCACAAAATCAAGCGTAGGCCCCTTTGTTTTTTTAATCTTTACTGACCTTACATGTTGTTTTCTTTTCAAAAACTGTCTGCAAAAAAAAGCAAGTGAACAGCAAATTTAATTTAGATGCTTGTTTTTCTGACTGAAAAGTGTGTTTGTGTTTGTATGAGGTATTTATTCACAGTTAGTATATTACCTACAGTAGTTGGTGGTCAACATGGCCACAGTTTGGAGAAGCAGCAGGAGTACCAGTGTAGGAAGTTAATCCTTCTACTGTGAACAGGGTCAGCACTTTAAACACCTAAAAAAAATCGGTATCGGTTTAAGTATACACTATATTTAGAATATTTCCACGGCTATGCCTTGCTGTCAGACAGCTTATTCCAACAGGAAACCACCCTTAAATAAGCTAAACATTGATCTATCCAAAGCCACCAGATGCATTTGACAAAAAAAAGTCATTTTACCTTGCAGAACCAGAGACCAGAACCAGACCAGCAGTCTGCAGCCTCATTTGGTTAATTAGTTTGTGTCAATGTGGGAGTTTGGTCATTTAAAAGGAATTAATGAAAGTCACACACTAACACTCTACACTGTTCTGCAAGGTAAATGACTATTTTTGCAAAAGGAGTCTGGTGGCTTTGGAGAGAGTGAAATTTGGCTTAAAATAAATAAGTTTTGCTACTGACTTTGTTCACAGCTTAGCTGCTTAGCTTCCTACACTGGTAGTCCTGCTAGTGATGCATAGACCACAGTTAGAACAACAATAGACAGCAGTACAACTTCACTGATTTTTAAAAAAATTGTTTCCTCAAGGGTTTTCTCTGTCATATCAAGTTTATAACTAAAGTTTTTAGTTTTGCTGCTTACATATTAATATGTGCTGCAGTGACTATGTCACTCGGCTGGCCTGGGAACGCCTTGGGATCCTCCCGGAAGACCTGAAGGAAGTGTCCAGGGAGAGGGAAGTCTGGGCATCCTTGCTTAGACTCCTGCCCCCGTGACCCGGCCACGGATGAGCGGAAGAAGATGGATGGATGGATGGATGGATGGCTGGATGGATGGATGGATGGATGGATGGATGGATGGATGGCTGCAGTGATATTATGGCATACATGAAATTATTTTAAATTACTGAAAGCAGCCTCTCCAATCATTAAAGTAAATTACTCAGACATCAATACAACACAGAATAAAGAACTTGGTAAACTTGCACTGATATGTATTATTTAAAGTGATAGTTCACCCAGAAATGGGTTTCCTAAAGTCTCAACATGCCATTTGCACACGTCACACCACACACACCCAGTTCAGACAGTGTGCATGTGAACGTGAACGTGGGTCCAAGCTAAGGATCGACAGTGAAGATTCAGGCCAAAAACATGGTGTAATAACATTTTTTTGGTCAACTTGGCATCTTTGGGCTTTAGGAGACGTGGATTACAGCAGACGAGCAGCATGGAGACATTTTATGTTGTATTCTGTTGTTTTTTTATATTTGAAAACTGGTCACCATTCACTTCAATTGTTTGGGAGATTCTGCAACACTGTGTTCCTGTGAAAATCCAGCAGTGTTTTGTGGACTAAAAAATTAAACCCAACCTTCAGTTGGCATGAGGGAGGGCAGTAATGACTGAATTTACCTTTAAAAAGGTAATACTGTCCTCAGGGATGGGTAAAGGAGCGGGTCGCTAAATTGGAGAAAATAAGATTACAGGTGGATCCTTTACATATACATGCAGACACAAATGAACTCAGAACCCATCTGCACATCACTGTTGCTTCTCCAAATTGGGGTTGTGCCGCTAGTATACTGATAATGTATAAATACCTCATACAACCCTGTTTTAAAAAATCCACTGTAACACAGTAAATCCTGTCTGCTTTGTCTCGTGGTTCTTGATTTAAAATTTGTAGCGATGTATTCAAGAATGCGAGAGAAAACTGCAGGGAAACTGTTTTATTCAGGTATCCTTTTCCATTTTAAATATTCCTGTCATAACAATAAGGTCAGTATGAGGTTATGTGTGCTGTTTTCTTAGATGAATCAGCAGTACTCAGCAGTCTACAGGTCATAATAAACACACTGTTCATAAATGTAGGTATACAGCAAACACTATGACTGCATATTTGTTCAGATTAAACTTCTACGTCACCGCTGACCTTAAATCTGTCAGCGTTCATGGCTGTAGGAAAACTGACAAAAGGAAGGAAGTATTTATTTATTCCTGTAAACCATGTTTTGTCAGACAATGGGAGAACAGTCATTCAAGTGCAAGGCAAACATTCAGGACTGCACTCCAAGTCTGCTAATTGGGGACATTTTTCTAACTATTACAGTTCATTGCCAAGATAACAACACATTGTCAAACACCTGCTCAGAAAATGTCTTCCAGTATTTTAGAACATTAGTATTATGCCATCTATGTTTGTGTGAGACAGTTTAGTCCAATTAGGGAACGGCCCCTGAAAAGTTCCAGAGAAATTCAGAGGAACGGTCAGAGTCTGCGCGTCGTCTATAAACCGTGTTATCAGCAGGTTTATCTGACCCCCCCTGTGAGACTGACCTCATCTTGGAAACATCTTGGAAGTGCTGATGATCAAACATAGAAGAATCAGTCTTCTAGTTTGCTGCTGTGTTATTTACTCCTCTGCTAAGTCTGCATGCAATAATGACATCAGGACAGAGGCTGCAGCGAAGAAGATTCCACTCACACAGGCCATTTCAAGTGTCTCATATCCAGATAAAATCCAGACGACACTTAATACATTTTTAGCCATATATATGCATATCTGATTGCAATGTGTCTTTTTTACCAGCTACATGAAAATCAGGTCGAATCTACAGTCCAGAGGGTGGAGGTGATGCAGCTGAAGATGAAGAAGAAGAAGAGGAACTAACTTTCCATAAACCAACATATGGATGAATCACATGTTTGGTCCTCAAAAGAGACAAAAGTTTAAGCATCTTCACAAGTTCTCACTCACACAGATCATTCAATGCTTTTCTTGATTTCAGCGTGACCTCAGCTGGATCCTGTATTCATGTATTTAGGGGTCCAAATGACTAAAAGGTGCAAAAAGTTTTAGAATTGGCTGCAACATAATCCTTGGGGGCAAATGCTCCCGTCAACAGGTTAGTTCAGATCCCAACTAGCCCTTTAAAACATTAAAGTCACGCAGGAACACAAGCAAAGTAACCGATCACGGCACGAATGATCACGTCTCAATGAGGTTTCAGATTTCAGTCTCTCTCAAATGATCCTTGGATGCATTTACACTTCTCTGAGATCTTCATGTAAATAGGGTCCAAGATAAAACTGTAGACATCATTCCTGCTTCCTGCATCCTTTTAAGTAAGTGTGGTATTTTTTCCAAATATAATACACAAGTTTCATGTTGGTACTGATTTTATTTGAGTGGACTTAAAATGGCTACCACATCATCACTGGACAGTGTTGATGGTACTCAGCCTTTTGTGTGTCAGTAACAAACTATCCAAACCAATGCAACAGACTGCTGATGGTGTAACAAAGACACTCCTGCAGCAACAAGTGTAACAGTCTGTATTTTCGACATTTCGACCTGCTGCATCCTTTATATGTGATGTCATCTCTCCTCCGCTCGCCAGAGTCCCTGGGCTCGTTTACCTGCACCGTCTGAGAAAGAGGCAGATATAGAGAGGGGGTAATTGAGGGCACACGCACCTTCCTAACCCTCAAGACCCTCTCAGCTCGCCACACATATTATTAATGCAAAGTGGATTTTGGATCACCATTGCTCCTGTCTGATTTACTCTGCTATAATAAATGGGGCACAGTAGTGTTATGATTTCCCCAGAATCATTCGTAGGTCCTTCAGACCATGTCTTAAATGTGCACGGGGGTAACAATTGAGAATAAATTATAGCTTTAAGAATGCAGCTGAATAATTTCTGATATGATTTACAGTATTTGGCAGTTGGGCAGTTCGGAAAATGAAGGTCACAGGTTTACACCCTGTGACAAGAGTTCTCAGACTTTGGGCTCGGGGATGTGCTACAGACGAGTTAACTCATTCATCTGACATCCCAGCAACAGTGGACCTTTACCCTCTAGGTCACCGTGTATGTCACATGACTGAAAACTATGAACAGCTGTGCTTCCATAAAGTATTTTTACACACAATTTTAAGTATCACATCAGGAAAAGGTTGATGGAAATGGCAAAATTGAAAGAAAAACCTTCCTCATAACGGTTGTGGATGGAAACAAACATTCACTCACATTTGTTTTTGCAGTTTTCCTCAAAATTCTGTTCAAATTTGCAGAACATTTGGATGGAAACCTGGCTCCTGTTTCAGCTGAAGGCATGGTCAAAAAATAAAGTCACTAAAACCACAAAAACACATCAGGCCTTACACAGATCCATAATGTAACGTTCTTTGTCAAACCCAGTACAGAAGCACTTCAGAGATAAAGGGGAATACACCAATAAACAGCAGGCATGGGTGCATCAATGCAGGATAGAAAATCTGATATTAACACGAAGGAATGATGTGATTCATTTGTGAGAGAAATCTGAATGAAATCGGGTACCAACAGATGTACATGTGGTCTAATTTAGGTCGTTTCATGAATATTGAGGATGTCGATTATATAATGATGGAGATTAGTTAATTAAAAACCCTGCAAATGCACCCAAGACACATTAAGAACAGACTGAAATCCGATTGGCTAAATCACTTCAGGATTTGGTCTGAGACAGACTAGCCAGATGTTATGCATCTGTAAATGCATTATTCTCACCAACATGATGAACAAAACTCATCCAATACATGGCAGCACATGATGTACCAAAGTGGAGCTGGTTCAGGATCGAGGATCTGATCAACTGTCTGATTATATCATAAATTAAATCAGAAAATTATTATTTTGAAGGAAGATATAATTCATAAATCACTCATAAAAGGAGACCCAACACAGGAGGCTGGTTTTCATATGATGAACTTGCATTTTATGTGTGCAAAAGTTTAATTTTATTTATCTTTAACCCTTTGTTCTGCTAATGTTGCAGTTGCTAATTGACTTACTGAGTGGATTTTAACAGAGGTAGGAATGGCTCATGTTTTTTTTTTTTTTTTTTGCTCTCATATACATCACCTTTCTGATTGTAAATTTACATCCGTTACTTTGCATTACTAATTTCACAAGCCTCATCATAGCCTCTGGTTGTATTCTAAATGCTAATCTGTAGTTAGCAGCACGGTCAACTAATCTGCCACTCCAACAATCTGGGAACCCATCAGCTATTGTCTCATAATGTTTCAGGCTTTGGGATGCAACTGCAAATCTTTCCAGGCGTTTGGTGTATCCAGCAGATATCCAGGCAAGAATTCCTTGTCTCCTGCTCATTGTTTACAGTCCGATTAGCAACATTAGTCGCAAGAATGCAGTTGGAGGCTAATCTCTCTAAACATATATCTATGTATGAATGCAGATGTGTAATTTTCTTTTAAAGTTAATAAAAAGGTAAATCATTGTTAGATGATTGGTTCCAAGGTTGCATTTTGGCCAGTGTGTTCCACTTCTTTTACTTCTAGACAGACTGCAGTCAATGAAAGCCAGTTCAAACTTTATTGGTCAATACTACAGTTTGCCTCTGGTTATGATGTCCCATTCTTATGTCTAATTGTATTCTATATGCTAATCTGTAGCTAGCAGCACGATCAACTAATCTGTGCCTCCCTGACAATCTGGGAACCCATCAGCTATTTGCCCATGACATTTTAGCCTCTGGAGGCAACGGCAACTGTACAACTTTGGGCGTATTCAGCTGATATCCAGGCCAAGAATTCGTTTTCCCTGTGCCGCTCATTGTTTACAGTTGGACTAGCAATTATAAACGCAAAAATGCAGATGAAGGCTAATCTCTATAAACAGATGTCTGCATATGAATGCAGATAATTTTTTTAAAAAGCTCATAAAAAACTAAATCATTGTAAGATGACAGCTGACGGGTTCCAAGGTTGAATTCTGACCAATGAGTTCCACCTTTTTTGCTTTGCACTCAATCAGCACCAGTTCAAACTTCATTGGTCAATTCTAATTGGACTACAAATGGAAGCTAATATACTTTCAGTACCAAAATCTTGGCCCTTGCCTACAGTTTGTTCATGTTTATATGCAGATATTTGTTTTTAGAGATTATTACCCTGACGGCATTACAATGTGGCTTACTGCAGCTCGGGTTGAAACATCTATTGGTCAATCTTTGTTCCTACTCTCACCTGAGGTCATGAAGGGGTCATGACTGAGAGAACAAGATCATGGATAAAAGTGGACGAAATGGGTTTTCTCAGGAGGGTGGCTGGCATCTCCCTTAGGGGTGGGCTGAGAAGCTCAGTCATCCATTGAGCCAGTTGAGGTGGCTGGGGCATCTTGTAAGGATGCCACCTGGTCGTCTCCCTAGGGAGGTGTTCCAGGGACGTCCAGCTGGAAGGAGACCACAGGGCAGACCGAGGACTAGGTGGAGGGATTATATCTCCACCCTGACCTTGGAACACCTCGGGATCCTTCAGTCAGAGCTGGTCAATGTGGATGGGGAAACTGCTAGAACCGTTACCTCTGTGACCCAACTTCAACAAGTAGTTGAAGATGGATGAATAGACGAGCTGAAACAAATTGGCTTGGAGTTGACTACCAACCATTGTAAGCTATTTGTTCCATTCTAATGATGTTCAGTTGCTGTCAACAGGGAAGTATTAGTAAATGCTTTTGAAATGTGGAGGGACGGAGGTGTGGCTGATTTGTTTTGGTCTGAAATGATGGTGCTCTAGTGTGACATCAAACGGTTCTAAATCTCATAAATAACACTGTGAAACACACAGCAGTACAATTTACTGTTCTAAAACAATCACCAAGGACATTTTCTGATATACCACACATTCCTTACTGTCAAAAAAATATGTTTTGATGATATAAATGTTCTAATGAGTTACTTTTTTTTCCAAGCTCTTTCAGATGATTTCTGAAGTCGTTTCTTCTGGTTTTTCACTGAAGTTCCAGTTCATTCATCTATCCTCCATTACTACTGCAGTTAAATGGATGTCCAGCAGGCTCAGCGTGTGATTATTATCAGTCCGTAAATTATTTTTGTTTCTGTGAATTCTGCACACAGATTTCTTCAAAGATGTGTTTGCTTAAAGATAAAAAGTAGAAATAATTGAGTCAAAACAATCATCTCAGACAACTGATGAATTAGGGGTAAAGCAACATTTGGTTTGGATTAGGCATAACTAAACAACACATAATGAGTCAAATTCCCATGATGCAACACTTGCATGTGAGCTCAATACAACTGCAGCTGAATAACAACAGAGTCAGAAAAGCTGACATTAACACTCAGGGTTGAAGAGGTGGAGCTGAATTTCTTTTATCAAAATGACCTTGATTTGAGTTTATGAATTTAGCTGCTTCATCACATCTCATGTTTGGAGAAAACAATGATTTGAATTTTATCTTCAGGTCATCCAGTGAAACATTTAAATATATTTAAATATGTAGAATTTTGAACAACCAAGGACTCATAGTACCAAGTCTCTCTAATAAGTACATTCATAAATTTTAATTTAATCAGTCAATTCGGTGAACTTTCATCTTTTTTAAGAGAATGTTCTGGAGGAAGTATATCACTCAGTGCAGGAATTGCACATGGCAGCCATGCCCCCTCAGTTTGACCTCAAGCCCCCCAAAAAATTATACGACCTGTGGCCACAGTGGCCTTGATGCCCCGCCTGCTCTGCTCCAGCTGATTTTTTCATCTCTTTCTCGTCTCTTTCCTGTCAATACAGTTTCTAAACACAATCTTGTCGCTATTAAAATTCTTGATTGTTATTGGGAGACTTTAAGTGAAATGCTTCAATGTCGAGCCACATAAACTGCTGAAAAACCAGGCTATTTACGAAAAGAGAGACACAAATCTAGCAACAGCCAACCACAAAACTTAAGGACACGGACGGAGCCTTCTGTCTACGTTTATTTCGTCTGTACTTCTGCATGTTTAGAGATTCAGACAGACCGGAGCAGAACCTTCGGTAGTTGTTGGGTCAGTGTAGCAGTAGCCAGTGGTTCATGCAAGATGTGACAACAGGACATGATGAAGAAGTTTTAAAATCCAATAATATTGCAAATGACATGTAGCAAATGGCATTCAAAATGTGGTCTAGTTCTGCATCAGGTCGGGTAGCCAGCAGGTGACCCGCAAAAATATAGTGCAGTGGGGAAAAAATATATTCTACAGGTAAAAATTAAATATTTGTGGGCAGGCGGTGCAATAATATAACACATACAGGACATTAATATGTTTTTTCCTTGGAAAAATCAGAAATGATATCCTTAACATTTCTATCCACAAATACCATGATACTAAGCCTAATTGGGATTTTATTTTGAAAGACCGCGTCACAACCTTTGACCCTACATCTTGTCAAATGACAGGACATCACTGTAATCTGTCAGTGGTGTAGACCAGCTGCTGGCTAAAACTGATGACAGACAGGCAACAATAGCTAATGAAGGACACAAGTTGGATGTTTGGGAGAATTTTCATTATCCGTTGGGGAAAAAGAGACAAAGAAAGTCAAGGGCTCAAAGACTGCGAGAATAACGTCAATGACTTTGCTGCTTGTAAAAATTTTTAGCTTTTGATAGCCACAAGCTAGGCTCATTGTTGCTATGGAAACACATCATCAGCTGCAGCAGCACAGGAGCTGCACCACCTGAGGATACAAGTGAGTGAATGTGTATGTTTGTTTAATTACTCAGGTCGTGGAGCTTATATCCTCTGTTCATGGCCACAGATTTGACTTTGAGATAATTGCGGGTAACAGATCGGTTCTGGATCTCAGTTTTGCGATTGTGGACAGGGATGGGTTTGCAAACCTGGATCAGAAAAATATCTTTACTATGAATTCTTATAGTGTCAAAGTGGTCCCAATCGAGGGTTAAGATAAGGTCAAGAGAATCAAGAGTATCCAACATGGATTTCATCATATGTGGGTTGTTTGAAATCCAGGCAAAACCAACCCCAAATCCTGAGGTATTTTGTGAAGTTTATTTTTTTTCCCGTGTTTTATTTGATGGCCTTGCTGCCCTGACATCTGGCCTTTGAGTTCTCAAACAACTGTCACCAAAAGTCAGACATCTTTGCCCCCTAAAATGATGAAATTCCAGGCCTAATCCCTACCACGTCTTTGTTCCAGCAAATCTGGATTCAGCTGTACTGTTCTGTGAGCTCTGCTGGAGCACACCTTACATAAAAATAACACATTAAATCCATTAATATTAATCTGACAACAATATGACCTTGGCACACTGAAGAAGAGAAGCATCTGTGTACAGAAGTGTGAATGAGAGAGTGAGCTGTGAATCTGGGTTTCTTCTCTGGGAAAGAGAGACAGAGTGCACACATGTGAAACAGGCATTCTGCTGGTACTTCAATGACACATCTCCACCTAGAGGTGAATAAAGTAACTACAGTTCACCTGTATAGTCAGTGAGAGTGGCCACAACCCTCTGGCGTATAGAAAGCCTGCAGGAGGATGAACAGCAACTTAACACTAGTGTGTATATGTGTGTGTTTTGGGATTTGAGGACTGGTTTCTGGGGGTTTTGGAGCTCAGTCACATTTAAGCGCTTCAAGCCAAATCCAGATTCAGAAGCAGCGGCGGTTTACTGTAGTTAGGTCTGAAAAATCAGTGCAGGCACACAGCAGGCTGGTTAAAGTGTTGCACTGTTTTAAATGTGTGCTCCTTTAATTTTGGTGGGAGAAGATAACTCCTACGGTTTCTGTTCATTTGTCTGTGCTCAGTGCAGCTTAAATTTGTTTTGCCAGTGCAAGGCGGTCTCTCAGGAGTCGAGGTGTTTAAGGTTAGAAGAACACTGCTCTTGGATTTTTTTTAGGTTTATTTTGCTGGTTTATTTTTGTTATACTTCTATCACAAAGAGAACTGCCATCCCTCTGTGTTTTCTCAGTATTAATTATTAAATTCACAAGACTGTTCTAAGAGAAACAAGAACACCAGTCGTTTTAACAAATGCTGAAAGATGACACATGTTAAATTAAAGTGACAGTGACCTCCACCATCCAAAGGAGGAACGGAGGGAACAGCGTGAGCATACTTTACTGCTGCAAAGTCACAGGAGAACGCTGTTCATTCCCACGGCTTGTCGAACCAAGCGCTTATTTTAACCCAAACTGGGCTCTTTCTCTAAACCCAACCGAGCTTCCTCCATGCCAACCCAAACCTTGTCAGATCAGAAAAAGTTTTTTTCTGTCGATGGTGGTGTCAGAGGAAATGCTAACCATTCCCAAAATAACTGTTGGACAGTACCAGCGACAGGTGTATCGGACCTTCATCATACCAGATCTTTGTGATCATGTGGTTAAAGTTGTGAAACGTTAAAGTCACAGTTTGGTTATGAATATGCAGAATTTGTAGGCAAGGGGCAAGATTTTGGTATCAGAGGCATTCTTGTTTCCATTAGTAGTCCAATCAGTATTGACTCAACACATGTTTGAGTGAGCTTTGGTTGCATGCAGGTAAACAGTCTGTGTAGAAAGAAGCAGAAGCATTTTCTGGTGATGATTCAGCTTTGTATCACCAATGATGTGAGATAAGATGAACTTCACAACAGGGAAATCCACAAGAGCATGAAACTTTCCGTAATCGTCCCTGGGTGGGCTTGAACCACCAACCTCTCGGTTAACAGCCGAGCGCGCTGACCGATTGCGCCACAGAGACATGACAGCAACCACATTAATTTGCAGATATCTGTTTATAGATATCAGCCACCAACTCTGTTCTCATATATCTTCAGCAGAAACAATGAACGGTGCATGTAGGAGGAAGTCTTGGCCCTTGAATATGCAGAATTTGTAGGCAAGGGGCAGGATTTTGGTATGGGAAGCATTCTGGTTTCCATTTGTAGTGCGAGCAGAATTCACTGAACACATGTTTGAATGGGGTTTGGTTGCATGCAGGTAAACTCTGAGTGAAGTGCAAAAACAGGCAGAAACTCAGCTATTGTCTGATGACAATTTAGCTCTGTATTACCAATTATTTAAGATCAGATGAGCTTTATTGATCCCACAAGGGAGAAATTCACAAAAGAATGGAGATTATGCTTCACCCATTTTCCTGGGGGGTTTGAACCACCAAATTCTCAGTTCAGAGCCGAGCACACAGGCTGAGTGCACCACAGAGGCATAAAGCAACTCACATTCATATGCAGATTTATGTTTATAGAGATCAGTCTCCAACTCATATCTTAAGTTGCTAATTGGACTGTAAATGATGACTGGCGAACAAAGGAGGAAGTCTTAGGCCATGAATATGCAGAATCTGTAGGCAAGGGCCAGGATTTTGTTGGCGTTCTGGTTTCCATTTGTAGTGTGAGCAGTATTCACTGAACACATGCTTCAGTGGACTTTAGGAGGAAGTCTGGGTCTGAATATCCATCATCTGGATATCTGCTGGCTGCACCAGAAGCCCCAAAACATTGGCCATTGCCCACAGATGCTAAATCATTGTGAGATTATAGTCGATGGGTTCCAAGATTGAGTTCTGGTTCCAAAACTATATGGTAAGATTTAAAAAAAGATCAAAGTTTAGGCTAAAAAAAAGTATATAGTTACATAAGTTATGTGATGTGAGTTAAGTACGTTACACTGAGGTCAACGTTGACTAATGGTTTCACACTGGACATGACCAGTGGTCTCCTGGGTGACAGTCATAGACATAGACTTTGTTGCTCTTTATACTCGTCGTCTGACTTCCTCCTTTGCTGTTGTCACAGTTACTACAGCCACTAGAGGTCACTACCTAACAATAAACCTAAATATAGCTCATAAAGAACAGTTTTTTCTGGTGTAAGCGGCCTGGTTGTTCAGGAGGGAGAAAACTATATATTTTGACATTTAATTTAGAAGAATTTGTTCAAATATACATTTAGTTTCATTACTGTGAGGGAATGAGAGACAAAAACCATCAACTCTTCAGTGATTAACATTTTGTTTTGTACATTTTGCCTGACAACACAGGTTTTTATAGGCATGTCCTGACTAATACTGAAGCTCTCTAAACAACAATGAAGATTTTTAGTTCTGTACATTCCCACTCTGCTTAACCCAGCCAAGATCATTACAGCTTGGCTTAGCAAAGGACGGCTGACGCTGTGGTGACTCAGTCGCTGACTAAGGCCTTTGACTGTGAGACACATTTTGGAGCTTCATTCATTCTAATTCCTTCAGTGTGTTCATGCATATCAGTGTATTTGTGTGCAGGTTCAAGTGTGTTTGTGTGTCAGTAAAGTGTACACAAGTTTGTGTGAGTGATAATCCTCAGTGTGCATCTGGATGTTTGGACGGCGTGAATCCAGTAGATTTATGCTAATTGTTGAGCTAATGTGCTGCCTGGAGTCTGAATTGTTCACTCATTATAAAGTTTTCTTCAGTGTTTCTGAGTGAATATTTGTAGTTAATTCCAACAGGTATGAACTTACAGTGTATACACTATTATAGTGATGAGTTTAATGAATCAGATTCTGTTGGGCAAGTGTAATGAGTTACTTTTTCCTTATTATTCCTTTGAAAAGTAATAGTACTTTCCTTATTACTTGGTATGAAAGGTAATAAATTGCATCACCCATTATATATTACCTTTTTAACTTGTTGGCATCCTTTCACCAACAAGGACGCAAACAAAGTTGACCTCTCAGAGTGTGACCTTCAAATTTGATTCCATCACCACAGATTTTTTTCTCAAGGAGCCAAACAAACTCAAAATAATGACAGTATTTTCACCTGCAGAAGGTTTGTCCCTCTCCCTCATCCTCCATCCTTCGTATATTTTTGGTTAAGACCTGCAGCGTGTACACGACATCATGAGATAGCTTACATAGGTTAAAAAGTAACCCAGGAACTCAGCGTTACTTGAAATGGTAACTGTAATGTAATTACTGTTTTGGAAACAGTTTGAAATCCCTTACACTACTTGTCACTGGAAAAAGTAATAATATCGCAGCAATAAATTACTGAGTAATATATATTACTGCCCAACAATGTCAGATTCAGATATGTGCTCATCATACACACCAGAACAGAGTCACATTTTTTTAAATTTTATTGGTGCTTTTGTTTCTGTTTGTCTAAATAAGATGCTGGATTTTATCCTTCAGTCATCTACCTGTCCTCTGTTTTCCCTCTCCCTCCTGTTTCTCCTGTCTGTCTCTGTGTGTGTTTGTGTTGTGGGTGTGGTCTTCCCTCCTCCCTCTCCCTGCTCCCAGCTCTACTCCACACCTGCTCATCATCTGCAATCACCTGTCGGGCATCATTCGTCAACTCCACAAGAAAATCCCTGAGCAACCGCCAGTCCTCACTGGATCACTGCTCGGACTTCTTGTATGACAATACAGATTAAGCCCAGTTTAGGAGTTATCTGATTTTTGTGTTTGTTTTTCTGTGGACTTTTCTGTGCCAGTGGCTTTTCCTTGTGCTTCAGGACCTCTTCAGTCTGCCTGTGTGCTGCAGCCATTCATCCACCCCCTTCAGCCCCACCTGCACAGTAAAGAAATAAATCCTGTTAGCTAACCATGCCTCAGTGTCTGTGTTCTGCATTTGAGTCCATGAGCAAACCGTAACCAATTTTACTGTTATTGAGACCAAAAAATCCCCATGGACTCTTTCCCAGAGGAAGATGTAATCTGACTAAATATGGACTTCATCTAGGCCCTGATTCCAATAGAAATGTGCATAATTACATGGGTCTAAAACCCAACAGCCTTAAATTTGCCTATGGCGTATTCCAACGTGACACTATTGTTTCCAGCCCTGGTTGAAGGTACTTTCAGAAAACAAGCTGGTGGCTTAGCCTCAGCCACAGGGTCTATAAGAAAGAGCTTTCTGGAGCTGAATTCAGTTGATCTCTGGAGACGACTCAGGGTTTATCTGCTTTATGCTTGTAAACCAATGAACCCTTTCACATCAGACTTTGCTCAGCTTCTTTCTCCCAAGTGTTATTGACCAAATGTTGGCAAAAATCCAGATATTTTTTTCCTGAGCCGACAGCATGCACTACTAGCCTACTTCTCTCGTCTCGTTTGAAGAGTTCTAACTCGCTGTTATGTTAGATACCTGCATGTGCGTGGCCCTCTATCAGTTTGCTGTGTGCGTCCATGTTTTTCGGATGCACTGGGATGCATTTAGATTGGAAGCCACAAATACCTACTTCCAGCTTGCAACTGATGGCAGCATAAGGTTTGAGAAGTTAAATTATGAACTGATCAGTGCTGAAGTCATAACTCACCCTATTCTGTGTCTGTTTGGAAAGCACTTGTTGCCTTCATTGGTTGGGCTGGTCAGGTTAAGGCATGAGGAGTGACTGGTTAGGGTTAGGATAAGAATGTCAGGGTAAGCCAATCAGAAGAAGAGTAGGATGGATCAATGCCTTTGAGTAGGATTTGTAAATTAGTGTCTGGTCATATATATCGATTTGGGAGTCACTGGCAAACAACCTATTCTGCTGAAATTACTTGAAAGAGAAAGCTTCTGTGGATAATAAAAGAAATGAGTGATCATGTGCACATCAATGAGGTTATTAAACTCGCAGTTTCCATTAAAGAGGCTTCATTTAATGAAGTTCAACAACACCTACAAGCAGCTCAGTATTAAAGAAGATATCTCTTTTTTTCTTCTTCTTTTCACCCTCCACCCTCCGTCTCTCTTTCACTTCCACCACATCTTTCTCCTCATCTTTCTTTATCCCCCCGTCTGTCCCCTCTGGGTCAAGACCACCATAGTATCTGATCTTTCTCCACTGTAATGTTGATGCAGTAAAGGCCAGAAAATAAAACCCATAAAACCTTTATGGCTTCGGTGCCCCCGGTAGCTACAGAAGCCCCGCTCTGTTCGATCGCTGGGCTCTCCTGAAAGGGACTTTGGCACAAGAAGGCTGCACATAGGTCGTGTGAAAAATACAAGACAAAAATATTTTCTAAAATCTTTTGTGGAGTTCAGACAAATAATGAAATATCCATCAACTGCAAACATAACACCTACACTGAGAAAAGTGACATATCACACAAAATGGATCTTTTTGCTGCCCTGCAGGCGTGGGACATATTTTCAAGGCAGAAAAACTGTTTTTCAGCCAAGGATCAGCAAGAGCTGACTGAAATTAAACAAAGCACATTTGTAAGTCATTATAATAAAATTAACTGACTCTCTGGAGATAAAGTATGTTTATTATAATACATTTTACATGCATGAAAAAGGGAGGACAAAGAGACAATATAGAGGGTGGAGAAGTGGAGGGAGGTAAGATGAGATGAAGAAAAATTAGGGTCGAAAGAAATGCTGGAGGCAAATGGAACAAGGCAGAGGAGGGGAATAAAGAGACAATCGGAAAAAACAAGAAACATGTAAAGAAAGTGGATGATTTATAATGACCAGGAGGGATATTTATGTAAAAGTGAGATACATTCAGAGGAAGCCGACGGGACGACTGAAGGAATCAGAGAAGAAGAGGAAAAAAAGATAAACGGAAAAGGAGACATTCAAAACAGTTTATGAATATTGTAATATCATGACATAATGCCTCTTACTAATTAATTTATTCATTGAATGCTGATTGGTTATTTCTGACAGCTGCTTCTGATGGCTACTGTGATAAGTTACATGTTCAGGTTTGTAGCTATAGAACGAAACGAAAACTGTACATTTAAGTTTGACATGGATGTATCTGTAGCTGTATGCAGAGATGTAACATTATTACATGCACATTTGTATTCATTTCACATGAAAAAAGTTTAGTTAAAAAGTTAAATCGTTCAAGTAATTCTAATTCATGCCAGGACACAATGAAAGTTTAATTATTGGTTGACACCACCATCCAGTCACACAAATACAGCCTGTAAAAGTTAGGCCTTGTTCAGGATGCCAGCCCACATCTGTTTTTTTGGCACATCCAAACTGTATCCAGACTGATGTCAGAAAATCTGGACAACAACAACAAAAAAAACACAAAATGTAGTTTTTGTGAATCAGATCCAAGCTGTATTTGGAGGTGGTTTGAAATACAATACAGAACAGTTTTTATATCCGTCTCAGTCTGACCAGGTTGGCCTCTCAAAACACATTTCAGAGTGTCTTTTCTGTCATGTGGCACACAACAACTCATCCAGACTGACAGAAGTGTGAAATCAAACCTGGTGGACACAAAGCAGAGATGATGCAAGTAGAGGCATCTTTTTCTTAAATGTACAGTAAATTACCTCATGTCAGGTGATCTTTGTCATGATCTTAATTGTGGTTATGGTTGTTAAACTGCTGCAGGTTGGTTTGGTACCAACACTGAAACCATGTGGTTAGGTTTAGGAAAACATCTTTTTTTGGTTGGAATAATGTTACAAAAATTACATCATGTGTTCACTTGTGTGCTAAATTAAAAGTAAGTCAACGATGACTCTTGGTCTGTCTTGGGACACGACCTGTGGTCTCCTGAGTGAAAGTCCTGTGTTTGTTTTGACTTGTCCATCCACCCTGACCTCGTCCTTATGTGGGCTCACTCTTTAAACTATGTCACCTGACTTGTTTTCTATGACATTCACTTGAAAAATGAC
The DNA here is from genome assembly GCF_056507025.1 of Lutjanus erythropterus. NCBI lineage: Eukaryota > Metazoa > Chordata > Actinopteri > Lutjaniformes > Lutjanidae > Lutjanus > Lutjanus erythropterus. Next base: position 47,495,187 of record NC_139318.1, on the reverse strand, counting down.
ACACCATCTCTGCATGAGTCAGTCCAGAAAAGCAAAAAAGGTGTCATGATAACACAAAATGACTTAAGACATGGTGTCAGTGCAGCGTCTTGCATCCCAGCTGTGTCTGAAGGGTGTGAATGTGAGCTGAAAGCATTTATTTATACTTCAAGTTTGCTCCGGTTTAATCCCACAGACTCTGTCTTCACTTCACTCAGCAGCTGGGAGGCAAAACATGGGAACTTCTTGGACTTGTGTTTTTGTGGGCAAACTGTACGTTTACTGCCACTAGTTCACTACTATACTCTAACCTCTGCTAACACCTGTGTGCTCCACTGGCATACTTTTTTTTCCTTTCTCTCTTTTGCTCATTCACACCAACTTTGCACACACACACACACACACACACACACACACACACACACACACACACACACACACACGCTGCAGTGCTTATGCATTGTGTTGATGGAAAATAGATGCAGAATCTTCACACCTATTGAAGGAAAACTGCATATCCCAGAGCCGCTGGATGCTTTGAAATGCATTGAAGATATGGAACCCATACAGACAGACACCTTGTGAGAGCGGGCTGCAGGATCAGACAGGAGATTTGTCCTCTGAGCAGGAACAAATTGTATGGCAATCCATCCAATAGCTGTTGAAAAATTTTGATTGGTCGGTCAACTGCTCAGCTGGCCTTGCAATCCCATTTGTTGCTAAGATTAATGAAGATACTTTTTGAATGATAATTTGCTAATGTTAAAATTTATCACATAATGTTGGATGTGCAGGTTTCTCTCAGCGCATTGAGTCACAGATTCCACTGCTGCACTCACTCTGAGCCTCTGCTGTTATGGCAGGCAGGTAGATGCCCTAAAATGTAAATGTCAAACTGTCTGGGGGAAACATCGCCTCAGTCGATAGAGTGTATCACTTTGGCAACAGGTTCTCTATCCTCTGGTGGCAGTGAAATATATTTGGATTTGAATTTATAAGAGTGAGAGGTGGAGAACGGAGCAAGATTGAGACAAATAGATTTATAGATGTAGCCGAGATATTGAGCAAATGGATGATTCAGCCCATGCTGACATTCAAAACTCTGAAAAACAACAGATACAGAAATAGAGGTGGGAGGGACGAGATGAGCAGGAGCATAAAAACATGTAGGGAGCACAGTAATTTAATAAAAGCAAAACTCTATAAACCACAATTTGTTTGATGCTATGAACCCAGTCTTAGCCTCCAGCTTGTGTTTTCCTTCCATGCTGTCGTCATATTAGCGTTGTTGTCTTTACATATTTAGCTTCCTGCGCCCTCAGTGGGATGTGAAAGGGTAAGAGCAAGCTGGTGATTCATATTCGACAGAGCCAGGCACAGAAAAGCCCCCCACCCCCACTTTTTTTTTTTGCACAGGACTAAAGTTGCCTGCAGGCATCTGGTGGTTTGTGAAAATTGTGGAGATCTTCAGTGATTTAAATCCTCTGTGAATGTGACATGGCTGAAACGAGTAAAGGATAAATTCTAAAGCAGATTGCTGACTGTACTGTAAAAAACAAAAAAAAAAAAACTAAGGTCCCGACTGGCACACTAATTCTGAGCAAGGAAAACTCATTTCAGCTACAATTTACTTTCAGGATGTCACGATTTTCTTCTTCATCTTGACTTTTTTTTTTTTTTTTTTTAACTTTCTACAAGGAAAAGCATTGAGGCTGTAATCATGACAGAAATCTCTGCTTCTCTGATTCACATTTAAGATTTTACAGTCCCAGTTGTCAGACTAAATCTGGGCGACATTGTTCATGCTGTATGGTAATCCATATTCAATCACAAAACTGCAAATATTATCTGTGCAAATCTGAGCTGTCAGTAGCATCTTCACTGCAAATTGGAGTCTTTGTTTTGTCTGTTATTGCGTGTGATTTTTGTAAGAATGATTTTCTTTCTCCTCTGGGAAACATCTGAGCTGCAGGGGGAAATTATTAATGACACCTTTGATAACAATTTGGCTGCAACTTCAAGAGGCTCATCAAGCCACTCAGCACGGAGAGCCATTTGGAGACGGAGTCAGCACAAATCCATCAAAAGAGCAAAATCACGAACATTAATAAGCAGGATGACATGGCAGGATTTGCCAAATAGCATTTTATGTGTCAGCAAACTTCTCAGGGCTGTATGACCTCACTGTCTGATGTCTTCAACAGGAAATGACACCTGCGGTCCGAGAGCATAAGTTTGGTTTCAGAGGTGTCAACATCACGTTAGTCTGGGAATCAGACAAATGTGCAAGCTTATGTTTTATTTGCTCTGTCAGATGCGTCCCACTGGGCTGGCTGATATCCAGCCAATCACAACCCTTTATCTAAAATGGGGCCTTTTGATAAGATGACGGTCCAGAAGAGGCATTTTCCTAAACAACAAAGACGGCTGCAGCTAACGTGGAACATTCTACTGACTTTCATGCTCATTGGGTGCACACTGAGGGTAGTAGTCCTGCCCCTGGTCGCTTGCTTCAAGCAGCATCACGGCGTCCACTTTTACGTTTTCAGAGTCCCCAGGAAATAACAAAACACTTACTTGCTTCAACAAGAGGCCCACAGGATCCACTGACTGTAATATAATGTACAGCAACCGTGCAATATTAGTACGTATACAGGCAGGTGAATTTTAATTCCAGTGTCCAATATCAATACTCTGCAAAGACGTAAATTCAACTGCTGAGTCTGCTTATATTGTGTATACTGTTCCTATTTTTATATTTCCTCCTGTTTATATTGGTTGGTTACTATTTATTGTTTTCATTGATGCTTTTTTATATTTTTTGCCATCAACTTTGCTGCTGTAACACTGAAAATCTCCTCACTGTAGGACTAATAAATAAATATTTTATCTTATATTATGAAATGCACATTACCTTGAAGAAAATTATAGATTTATGTGATGTTGTCTTTTTGATATATTTTAATCTTTTTATTCTATTTATTTGTACTCAATGTTGTCTTATTATCCATTTCTATTCTTGTATTTATTCATATTGACTAGAAAACATCATGTAATCTCTCCATTTACTATATTACTGTTAATATATTAATATATTTTAGTGTCTTAAGCTTGTGTCATAGTTTTACTTCTATTTTATCTCTTGACTTGTCTCTTGTTGTTGTTTCTTGGCCTTATTGTGTTGCTTTCTGTTGTTATTTTGCCTCCTGGGTATCCTGCTCTTTGCTTTTTCTATCTTTGTAAATTCTGCTTTTAAAGGTGCTATATAAATAAAGTTATTTTTATTATTACTATTATTTCTCTGATTTTGAATATTGTTGGAAACATTTGTAGTAACGTCTACACAGTTCAACAAAATATAAAACACTTCGAGTAACTTTTATACATTTTAATGTGGAAATGTTACATATTCTACCTTTGATATTCCAGATACAGAATAAAAGAATATGAGTGAAAATGAGGCAATTCAGAAAAGTGCATGGAAAACGCGCACAGAGTGAAAACCAGCGAGGCAGAGAGAAACAGGTGTGTCGGTGTCGTGCAGACAGAAAGCATGTGGGCGACTCACATTAAACTGGGACAGAGAATTACAGAGCCGGGAGATGCAGGGTGCAGTGAAGGGCGAAAAGGAGGTGTCACCCAGCTCTGCTCCTGATTAACTATTTACAACTTAAGATTAGAGACGGCATGAATTATTAACACGGCACTCACTGCTGAGACACACAGAAATGGGGGTAAGAATAAAAGAAAGAAAGAGAGGTAGAGGGGAAGAAATGGGGATGCTCAGAGGGGGAAGAAACAGAAAAAGAGAAGATGGTGATAGTTTGGTGGGGGATGGAGAGGAAGAAGGGGTGAGAAAAAACAATGAAGTCATGGGCAATGAGAGAAGAGAGGACAGGCCCAGTGGGCAGCAGGAGAGTGAGAGCTGAGAGGAGAAAGGATGAAGGGAGGAAGGGAGAGTGGCGAAGGTTGACAGAAAGGAAATGATACAGGCTTAGAGCCGGAGAGGAGGGAGACGCAGGGCAGGGATTGAGGCGAAGGACTAGCAGCTCACGAGGGACTCAGGGAGGACAAGACAGGTTTAGCTGAGGAGAGGAAGGAGAGGAGGGGAGTCTGGCTGATAGCAGACAGGAATGACTCAAGAGGTGGAAATGCAGACAGAAGGAAGATAGGAGCAAAAAGAGCGGAAAATGGAAGAAAGAAGGTGAGGGAAAGAAAGAATACAATGGGGAGCGGGACGTCAGCAGGGAATTGCAGCAAAACAAGACGGTCCCAGTGGAGACGGGGAGACACAGTGACCACGACAGACCTAATAACTGGCTTACAGAGATTAAATCCTGTCAGTTAAACTGTGATTGTTTGTTGCAGGCGTCATTTGACATGAAAAGGTCAGATTTTCCCCATGAGACTTTGTGGAAAAAATCTCATGGTGCACATTTTCATTCTTATAGAACAAAGGAACACTTCACACGTCTATTAGATGAGACAGGCGCGTAGGAGAGAGGCGAGTAGACCAAAAACCTGCAAAAGGTCTAACTTGCAATATAACTTTTACTTCCAGCATTTCAGTACTAGACCTTCATCAGGTATTGAAGGATGTAGTACTGAAATTTTGCAAGTAAATGTTATTTTGCAAGTTTTCATTCATTTGCATTTTCATTCTTCCTCAGGCAGGCCCTCCAGGAAGTTGCACGACCTTGCTGTTTTGTCCAATCACCACAACTTTTCCGCAAATTTGACCAAACATCGGGTTCCACCAGTCAGTTCCTTCTTTGTGTTTCTTCGTGGAACACCCACCAGGTGCACAAATTCATCAAATAAAGCATATTTTGTTCATCAGTCATTTTCTGCATCAGTCAAAACTGAAGTCACATTGTCAAAACACAGTCAGTAAAACAGAATCCATGTGGACCAAACTGTGAATTCATACCAACAAAGTGCACAATAAAACATCTTTGGAGCGATGTCATGAGTCTTTTGACCAATCACAATTAAGATAACAGAATCATCTTTTTTTCCTTCTTAAACATGGATGTTTACAGTGAACGCTAGTTTTGAGCAAAGCCATAGTCTCATTTACTACCAACTGTGTAATAAGCTGTTAAATTAACTTAACGTTAGCTAACTAGTAGCTAAAGTAACATGAAACTATCAGGTCTTTCCCAACCTGTTTATAATGGAAAGCATGCCAACTTGTTAGCATGTCAGCTAACATTAACTTCAGTGAATCGTGTATTAATGCACAACATTAATGTTACAGTCCAGAATCATTTAGCTGAGTTCAGTCCACCTCCCAGTGCATCTGTACTTTTATCTCATTTTAACCTCCATCACTGTCACATGTTACGAGGGAAATAAAAACAAACACAATGAAACAAGAGCCACCGGTGTTCACATTTAATGAGTGATCGTGTTAACTGGTGACTCAGCAAAATAAGTGGTAACACTAGTGACGGTGTTGCACCGTGTTTGGTGACCGATCAGATTCTGTGACCTGCAGTGATGAAAAAAGTACTCAGATCCTTTACTTCAGTAAGAACATTAATACCGCGATGTAAAAGTAAAAATACAAAGCATACTAAATACTAAGAAAAGTAACTTTACTTTTGCTGCAGTACTCTACTCAGATAAAATTAAATTACGTAAATGTCTTGTTTTGTCTTTTTCTTTGAGTTTATTTTCAGACTGAACCAGAATTCTTTCTTTACATGTTAAAATCACATTTTTTTTTTATGAACAAGTCACTTTTTTCATCTCATACAAGTTTGCAGGTCTGAAATTTATTTTCATTGCTTTCACACAAAATGCATTCAGCGACCACATTTTCCAAAATCCATCAATTCTTTTCTCATTCATCCTCCACCTCCTGCAAATCACAAGCATATTTATTCAAACGCTAACACACTGTTTTCAAAAGCATTCAAAACAGGATGATTGCACATTTTGTGCATTTTTACAGTAACCATGTTGAAGTGTAAAGAAAATCTTAGCAGAATACTTTCAATAAAATTAAACCTTCCAAACAACTGACTGCAATTTCAGCTACTTGTTTTATTCTTGTTACCAATTAGACAAAATGGGACGGGACATGTACTGTTCAGTTTGAGTGATTTCACTGTACAGGTTGATGTTTGGAGTAATTATTATCGCAGAGTTTTTTTCTGATTACTGTAATTCTTTAGCCAAGATACATGTTGGTAAAACAGATTATAAGAAGAGTTTTGAAAAGTTAAAATTGCTGCATTTGTGATTCTTTCTACATGTACTTTCGCACATACAGTGGATGTAAAATATGTTCTTTCTAAATGAGAATTGTTGGCAGTGTTTTGGCAGAAAAAGCTCATTTTGAGACGTCTGAAGTGTTTCGGTGGTTTGAGTGACGTTTTGGAGGCGAGATTAATTCTTTGGCTAAGATGCATGTTGGTAGAGTTTTGAAAGAGTTTTGAAAAACTGTCTTCAGTATTGATTGATGCCTGTTAGCAGCTGGAAAAAAAAACAAAAAAAAGCTGTAACGATATTTGACAAATTGGTGTTCAGACCCAGAGAGCGGAAGTCCATCTCCTGTCAGAAATGTGTTTTTGTTGTTGTTCTGTCTTTCGGATGTTTGAGCTTCACTGTGCAGAATGATGTATGAGCAGAGGTTGACACTAGAAGGCTGTTTTCAAATTCGTCTTCTGAAGAGGGAAGTTTCTTTGTGCTCAAGAAGGAGTCGGTGACGTCACTGCCAGGCGCCTCTCTCCGCCAGGTCTGATGAAAGATCAGTGTTTCCCAAACTTTTTTCTTGGGACCAGCTTTTTAAAAATGACAAACCATCATGATCGAATTCACAATCAATCTGATCAGTTATTTGAGTTAATTTGACTATTTTTATGGCCATTTCTGCATGACTTTACGTTTTCTTGACCAAAGTCATTTTGTTTGTTATCACTTCTTTGCTTTTCGTATGTCAATTTCATGCAGTTTAGTGTGGACACACTTATGCAGAGACAGCATGTCATTTTACGTGAGAATGTCATAAAGAAAAAAATATCAGGTGATGTATAAAGTCCAGAGGAGGTGGGATGGACGGGTCAAACAGACAGGACTTTCAGTCAGGAGACAGCAGTTCATGTCCTGTGTAAAGCCAAAAGTCAAGGTTGACTTACTTTATCTCTGAACGCAGCAGAGACATACGTGTGGTGTTCTCCTCGGCAGGCAGTCGTCACTCCCCTGAACTCTGCACTTGCATGAATGAGCCCTTATACTGCAGTAAGTAAGAGTGTAAGCGTTACGTCAAAGCAGAAAAAATTCACAGCTTCTCAGGTCGTACAAGGTAAAGTTAGAAATCACACCACATTTGGACTGATGACCAGAAACAACAGGGTATTCAATGGGAACATATAAGGAAAGACCATATCCACATTTTTCTTTTTACCAGACACTCCTCAAAAATGTTGCTGTTGATGCCTTCAGGTTGTCTTGTATCGATCAGGGAGTCTTGGACCCCTGGAGATCCACTGAATTTAGCAAAATGCATGATTCACTAAACTTTTATAACTTACATAACTAACCGTTTGATTCCACCAAGCTTTACATGTTTACACCACAGTTCACCACATATACAGGACAAAAGTCTACAATCACTCCAAGTTAATTAAACAGCATGAACCAGATGGTGGATACATTATTTCACATGTACAAATACACGCAATAAATGTGCAAATTACTGTTCTAGTTGCACAGTGTATGTTTATTTCAAATAAATCAGAGCTCAAATTAATGCTGAATTTTCACTGAATGTAGCATGTGAAGTGTCTGTTTAAGAAATCATTAATAATCTTGTAGATATTTACAACGGTTAAACTGAGAAAAGTGTTAATGGAGTTTGGCAGCAGTGAGACAGGCAGCCACTTAACTCATCGTCCTGAGTTGGTTATTTCAGAGCAGTGGGCTTTTAGTTTTCAGGGTAACAGGCTGAACTTTACATCGACACACAATTCATAGTTATGAACAGCTGACAGTGGAGGACTCGTCCTCACTTGTTATTGTCAGTTTACAAGGTTGTGCGCACCCTGCGGAGCTCCTGCAGCCTGCCTGTCTCTGCCGTGTCCGGGCAGAAGGGAAAGAAGGTCGAAACAACTCGCTTCAACCATAGATCATATACCAAACAGGAGTACAAACTATTTATTATACAGTATATGGCTCCAACTCACTGTTTGGACTGTAATTGAGCTTTTTTAAGGAAAAAACATAGCCAAAAAAATGCGTGTACATACCACAGTTGGGGTGTACGGACACTGCAGCCATTTAAAACATCTTTCACTCAGTTTAAAAGTCACATCCATTTTCACAACAACTTTATTCCCACATTTTAATACTCATTCAGCTGTTGAATGGTAGCCTTCCCCCTGCCTCCGCCTCCATCATCTAGCCTCTGCCTGTGTCCCTGCAGCCTCCGCAGACCTGGTCCCCGGTGCCCATAAAGCTGCGGTGTGTCAGCTTCCTGAGCCCGGCATTTTACCAGGTCCCACAGCGTCGGCCTGCCAAGCCTTCAGCAAATCAGCTGGAGAGCCACCCGGAGCACCAGCAGGCATCATTTGTGGGCTCTCAGCTTGTCACCTAACTGCTTTTCACCGACTCTAAAGTAGTTTCTATTTTAAAAATTTTCATCTCCTGCCTCTCTGTCAGCTAGTTTAGTCTCTGCCCTGCTATCTCCAACCTGTAAGTTTTCTTTATACCTCAGAATCAGTCCAGTTTGGCCTCAGTATAAGACAGTATATTGTTTTAACTGTGACTGTTTCAGAACATTAACCACATCGGATGATTTTTGAATTATTGTCAGATTGATCACTAGTTGAATAATAGGAAAACAGTTGGAGCACAGGTGGAGCGCACAGATGAGATTGACAAGATTGTGACAGGATTAATTAAAGGATCAGTGAAACGTTTTGAGTCATTTTTTTATTAAAAAGCATCAAAATTCTCTGATTTCAGCTTCTTAAAAGTGAATATTTTCTGGCTTCTTTACTCCTCTCTGACAGTAAACTGAATATCTTTGAGTTGTGGACAAAACAAGACACTTGAGGACGTCATCTTGGACTCTGATCTGCATTTTTTCACCATTTTCTGGCATTTTATGGACCAAACAACTAATCAATTAAGAAAATACTGAAGTTTGTGTCTCTGTGAAACCAAGAATCAGCATCATCAGCTGGATAAACAGCGTCAGATCAAAAAAATCCGGCAGTGAATCATTTCTAGCAAGAATTAAAGAAGTGTTTTGTTGTTTAATTCTGAGGACTTGTTGGTTTTGTCTCTTACTGTCGAGTCCAAACCTTCATCTCTGCTTGTCTCAGGGGCCTTCTGGTCTCTCTCTTCCAAACCTGTCTCTCCAGCTCCATGGCAGCCCTCCCAGGCAATCCCATCCTCCAACCTCCAGTGCCCAGGCCTGTCCCCTGCTCATGTCCAACACTGCTGTCCTGTCCAACTAAACAAACCCTCTTTCTTTTCCTGAGCCCTGGACGTCCTCCAGGAAACCATTTGTAATCCCTCAAATATAGAAATACATGTCTTACAAACTTCACTGTCACCTTTTATTCTTTACATTTGCTTTATCTTTGGTAGAGCAGCAATGAATATGAATACTAACATGAAATACAAAATGCACATTGCATTCCAAAATAAAAAAAAGTCCTCTGGCTGAATGACAGTGTCCCTCTTTGAACTCCCGTCCCTATTCAGTCCCCCTGAGGTCAGGACAGAACTTAAGCCTCTTAAAGCCCGGGGAGACGCAGCAGACCCCACCTTCAGCCCTGTGAACGTCTGTAGTGGCGCGGCGGTTTGGAGTTTATTAAATTGGACTTTGTGGGGTCGGCTGTGTCAGTCAGCTGGACAGACAGAAGTTAACAGGAGACGTGTTACACTTTCAGAATGAAATGAAATGTAACACAAGCTGTGCTTCCATCCAAATGTTCCACAGATTTGTAGAAAAACTGAGGACAAATTGGCAAAAGAAAATGTGCATGAATGTTTGTTTCAATCCACTGCTGTTAGAAAATTCTTAGGAGTTTTGTCAGTCAGATTAGCAGTGGGTGGAGCCGACTCTTCAGTTACAAAACCAGTATACCACTGCAGAAGAAGTGGGCGCAACAAAATGAAATAATTGACCTTTGCTAAGTGCTGCCTCTTTTCAAACCTTTGTCAGTTTTCTCCTTCCCTGTTTCCTTTACTTACATAAAGAATTTTCAGCTGTTAGCTGGCTATTTTGCAAAACACTGGCCAACTAACTAGTTAATCTAAATCAATCATAAGCTAGCTAGTTGCATCTGATAGCTAACGGCTAAATTCCCCCAGGCATGGCTGCATCGTGTTACAGCTGTAACAATGCTTGTAATTCCACCAGCAGCTATGTTCAACTATTATTGGAGCAAAGAGCAAAGAGCAAAAAGGGTTGAAAACAAGATGTAAATCAGACGTTTCTGTTTGTTTCATGTATTAATGTGAAGAAGGTTCCATCAGATCTGTGTGGAACCATCACAGATGTTATAGAACCACCAGGAAACAGCTGATCAGTCATGTGACATAAATGTTCGCTACATCAAAACTGAAACTCCAGCCGCGTTTTCTTTACAAAAACTTTAAGAAAATCACAAAGTTATTTCAAATGTTGCCTTCTCCATCAACTTTCCTGATGCCATATTTCAAAATGTGCATAAAATATATATTAATGGAAACATGGTTAGTGATGCAACAACTGTGCACATTAACTGGTGAGAGTTTCAGCATCTCTTTATCTATCTGTACAGTCTTCACAGTGATATTATCATGTAAACTCTGAGATCAATGTTCAGTGCTGCCACTTCCTGAGCATTTTTCACTGAGACAGTAAATGAATGGGACCCTGATGGTGGATGTTGAGGGACGATGAGCTTTTCTTATTTATTTCTCTTGTCTGTCTGAGAATAAAAGAGCTACCAGAAATAAACAGGACAAAAGAGAAGAAAGAAACATACAGACTGCTGGGACGTTTCCTAACAATAGAACATTTAATAACAGCCATAAGATTTCTAAAGAAACATCCATGTGTGCTTAATGAACTTCAGGTGTCTGAATTATTTATTCTGAGTAAAGATTGTCCCTGACTGACCTCTTCTGGTTTAATGAAGGTGAAATAATTAAATAAATGTGAGACTTTTTATTGCCCTCTGGGCTCCTTTTATCTGACCTACTGAATATTATTCACTAAACAGCCTTTCTTCCAGAACAATGCATCCCAGGAAGAAAAAAAAAAAAGATGAGCATGACTACCTGACCCTGTGCTCTCTGTGTGTGTGTGTGTGTGTGTGTGTGTGTGTGTGTGTGTGTGTGTGTGTGTGTGTCTGCATGACTGCCTCTACCTCTGTGGATGTTATGAGCATGATTCTTGGTGCTATGAACTTGAATAATGACCCACTGATGTGTGTGTAAATAGGTGTGTGTGTGTGTATGACTCACTCAGTGCCTTGAACCTGAATCAAAGTCTGCTCTTTATTTCTGTGTGAGTGTGTTTGTGTGTCCTGTATTAACACTCGAGGACAAAAAAATATTTTGAGCTTCAATCACAACGTAAAACAGATACGTATTTGTTGAAATGAAATAAATAGACACAGTGGTGTTGGCAGAAGGTTTTCCAGAGTAGTGACTATAGTGACATGTTCATAAATCAGGGGGTCTGTAGGCGTCTTCCCATATCCACGTCCCCCAGAAGAAAACAACTGTGATTTTAACATGTAAACAAAGCAGCCTAAAAAAGCCTCAGCTGTAAGTCTGAAGTAAGTCTGAATAAGTTGTGAAATTCTCTCAATAAAAAAAAACATACATTTCAAAACCTAATGGCTCTGCATGATAAAAGACTGAGGTTAACAGTGGGACTAACACTAGTCTCTGGACAAACTCATAAACCTAACAACAAACATAAAACACTTAGAGCTGCAGCAAATATTCTTTTAATAGAGGACTGTTTGCTCATATACTGATGTTGTGAGTCCTCTGCAGCGGCTGTGGGTTCGACTCCTACCTGTGGCCCTTTGCTACATGTCCTCCACTCTTTCCTCCCATATCTTCTTCTGCTGTTCTATGAAAAGAAAAGATTCAGTAAACTGAATATGTTTGAGTTGTGGTGATCCTGGGTTTTGATCAACATTTTTCACCATTATCTGCAAATGATTAATCAATTAAATGAGAAAATAATGAGCCAATTAATCGATGATGAAAATAATCATTAGTTGCAGCCCTGAAAACACTGTTAGAATAAACAGTTTCTCCATATTTTATATTGAAGTAACCCAAAGGTAACAGAGAGTAATCAAGTTTACTTTAATAGTGTGATACTTGGATTACTGACTAAATTATTTTAACAGCTAATTAGTAACTGTATCTGAATACATTTTTAAATTGACCCATGCAGCACTGGGATACAACCACACACACACAAAGCTGTTTGAAAAATTAACCAAGGCAACCACATCCAGTATAAACTCCACTATAGGCACACACACTCATACACACACACACACACACACACACACACACACACACATACACACACACACACTCCAAGATCTGCAGGGTCAAGGACAGATAGATGGCTGCCAATAAATTCAGCACATATTTATATTTCACATCCAAGATCCAATTCTGCTGAGACACAAATGGATTTACAGTCTGCTGCTTCTTCTAACTGTGGCAACCAGAGTGCAAACTGCAAGTGTGTGTGTGTGTGTGTGTGTGTGTGTGTGTGTGTGTGTGTGTGTGTGTGTGACTCATACTGCACTCAGAACATTAAGATATATCTTCTCTAATGTATGTAATTAAATGGTGCTCTTACAGGGGAAGGTTAACCTCTGTTATGTGATGTGATGATGATAATGTCTCTGGTTTGCGTCTTGTTGTTGATAGCGATGACAGCAGCGATGACAATCATGAGAATGATAACGTAATGATGATGAAGAACATTTTCATTCATGATGCCGCAATAATCATAATAAGAAAGAGGAAGGCAGCAAAAGAAAAGAAACTCTGGTTTCATTTTCTTTCCAGCAGACAAAGACTCACCGTCAGAGCTCCTGGGAGCCGTGTGCACGTTAACTAACTAACGTAAGACAAATGTGTGTCGTCCACAATGAGACTCACAGATGTGTTCAAAATGACACTTTTATTTTAAGATTGAATCTGCTGCAAATTGTTCCTTATTATTCATTTGGTGGCGGTGATTGTAGGGGCGGTATCGACGGCAATGACAGTAATCATGACGGCGATAATGTCGACTGTGACAGTGATTATGATGAAGAAGGCAATAATGGTAATGACAATGGATAGTAAGAGCATGAAAGGAGAGCTGTGGAAGTGGCTTTCTGATAGCTGTGCAAAGGAAATGAATGAATAAAAATGAATAAAACATCTCATTTCTCCTCCAGAGTTCTGAGGAACAAACACCTTTTTCAGCCTGTAAGAGGAGAGAATCTTCAGCTGATATTCAACCTGATCTGACATGAGGACAGGAGGAGTCTGCACTCTCACTGATACAAAATGTTCATCAGCACAAGATTTATTACAACCAACAGCACTTCATGACACAATGTGTTGTAAATAATAAACACTGTGTTGTATGTTTCTAGGACCAAAGATGCTTCATCATGTCTCATGCAGATCGTTGTTGAGTATCGATATCTGCAAACTTTTCAAACAGCCACCGGTGCCGTTATCAACAGAAAGAGGTACATACAGATGATCTTTGAGGTGAAACTGCAGGTGCTAGTAACTAACTTTGGCTAGTTGCAGTGCGTTAGCAGGGTGAGTATAATATTATAAATCTTTATTAAATCCCCAAGGGGAAATTCTAGTGTCAAAACAGCAACAGCAATACAAATAAAACACATCTAAAGTACAGGATAAAAATCCAAACAAGCCTGGATAAGGATAACAATTAAAAATAAAGATACTTTGATATCTGCACTTTCTGCTGAGTAAGCAAGTGAAACATAGTCATATATGGTAAACATGTATAGACATAACTCTATCATCTATCCTATATCTTATGTTCTTTAATAATAAGCCTAATAATAATAATAATAATAATAATAAGCGTTATTTATATAGCACCTTTCATACAAAGCATGCAGCTCAAAGTGATTCACATAATGGAGACTATGAAGAATAGGAGTAAAAAGTACATGTGTGTATATATATATATATATATATATATATATATATATATATATATGATATCTGCACTTTCTGCTGAGTAAGCAGCTGAGTAAGTATATATATATATATATATATATATATATATATATATATATATATATATATATATATATATACATACATACAGTAAAAATTAAGCAAGAATAGCACAATTTAAAGAAGATTTAAAAAATATATATATGTGCATATATATATTTCAGTGGAGGTGCAGAATTTTTGGTTTGTGCTGAAGCAAAAGGGAAAAAAAAGTTATTCTGGTGCGTGTGGAGGTGAAGAAGACGCCATTTTGGTTCACATGGATGAAGAAAAAAAAGGGTGGTCACGGCCTTCGGGTTCAGTCCTCTTAGATCCGCCCCTGCTCGAGATCAGATCCGGGCTGTTTGTGGTCCAGGAACTAAAATGAGTTTGACAGCTCTGTTCTACGGTAACACAAACACAACACTTCTTATTTTCAGGTGATTATGCACTACTGGAAACATACTTATGAATATTATATTCCATAACTGCCACATTCTTCCAATAAATCCTCTTAAATCTGACACACTGGACCTTTACCATCAGCGTGTTAACTCTGTCATTATGAGCGCGGTGGGGATTTTCTTTGATGAGGTAATCTCAGGTGAAACTGTCTATATCTTCTGTTATGGTGACTGTGATGTCAACTGCAGGTCATCAACAGATTTGTGTGGTTTTTTTAATGTGTTTTCGTGCAACAATTCTAACCGCCTGCGATCCTTTTCTTCTCCTCTTCGATTTCTTCCCTCCGTCAGCCCTCTGCCTCCACCTCTTCCTTTTTAACTGGGGATTTCAGTTCGGCCTTGAGCAGTAATTTGGATTCCCAGTGGGGGCGTGCGGCATTAGGAGTGTCTTTGAAGCATCTCCCCACCCAGCCCCCTTCCCCACCGCCGTTATCCTCATATTAAACACTGTTATGGAGCCACTGTGGCCTTGATGTTGTGACCAACCTTGACTCTTTGATTTAATACATCGTTGACTGATCTCACACACAGGAGCACCACCACATCCTCGTGTGCATGTCTTAACGCATCCATGCACACAGACGCACACACCTATAAGGAGAAGCAACTTCATACACACACACACAAAGACACACAAGCACACACTTCAAAGTGAATTAGGTTCAACAGACTTAACACTTAACAGCTTCAAAGGAGGAGAGGATGATGTTTTGCATGAGACAAACTTTTATTGAACTTCATAGTTGGATGTCTGTTCTTTTTAATTTCCCTCCTCTTATAGATGAGAGGTGACAGGATGTGTCAGAACCGTCTTTTTTTTCACCCAGATGTCCACACGCTGCCCCAGCTGACATCTGAATCAAAATGAAATAAAAAGCACATTCAGATATATTAAATCTGCTGGATATAGAAATGGACTGCTGTTTTGTGGGATTATTGAGAGCTGGTCTTTGTACTGTCCTTTTGTCTACTTACATATTTTGACCACTTTGATTAAAAAAAAACATTACTTACTACTAATATGTCATTACTATAATTACATTACTACTAATATGTCTTTAATATGTCTGAAGGCTATAACTGATGTGATGCTACAAGAATAATAAAAAAAATATATATTTGACCAGAGTTCCTGAAAAGTGCACACAGCACAAAAAATGTGATTCACCATCCTTCACATATGAAACTGAAACTTGACCTCTTATCAAAGGGGTAAATAAAATGTACAATATAAATAGAATATATACTTTTTGAAGTACACTGGTACATTTAGCTGTTTCTGCTCATGAAGCTGGTACCATAAGACAAATGTAAGTAAAATGGAAAAATAAAATATATGTATGCTCCCTCTCCTGGTACATAATGTCTCCACCTTGTATTTTAAGTCAGTTTTGACCCTTTTAGGCTGCTGTAGCTGGTCAGTGTCGAGTATATTGGTTTGTTTCCACGGAGCAAATATATGGCTGAAAATATGAGCACACATGTGGTTTTATGTTTAGCACGTAAAGTAAAATAGATCCATTGGTAAAGAAAATATTACCCCAACCATGGTGCTAATTTCAGCTAGCATGTGAATGGTAATTCCCATTATGTGTTAGCATCAAGCTAAGCAGTAATACACACTGAAAACACAAGATGGTGCCAGTAGGATGACGTCAGATTTCATTCGATACATTCAGTCTTTCTTTTAATATCTTCATGGCCTCATTAACATGAAAGGATGCACTTCTCCTCTTTTTATTTTCAGTCGGGTTCCACTTTGCTTTGTTTGCTCTGTTTTAGTCCAGTTTTGTTGTCAGTAAAAGTAATAAGAGCACTTTATAGTTATTGACATTGTCAGTAGAGTAGCAGGTTGATAACCTTGAAAAAAAGAAAGAAAAGAAAGAAAATCTACACAAAAGCCATTACTGTCAAAACAAAGACATCTGCTCTTTAAATTAGACGTTTTTATATTCACCTGTTCCCTTGAACCATATAACTAAAGAATCTCCATTTAATTATACTCAATCAGAATAAAAAGAAAACTTAATTATGTAAAATGTCTGTCTGCACTTTAAACAATAATTCAGACATCACTCATAATCATAACAGAGCTACAAGTAGAAATCAAGCCAGTCAGTCTGATATGACTGCTGCTAAACATTAATATCATTGAATACATTAACTTAAAGGGATAATTCAGAGTTTTTGAAGTGGGGTCGGAGACAAACGTCGACAAAAACTGTTGAGTTTAAAGAAAAGCTCATGTTAATATATGAGACAGAGCTGTGGTAACATTTGGCTCGCTCAGATCTATGCTGTCTAACAATTTTCTCTTGTGTCATAGTGTC
This sequence comes from Lutjanus erythropterus, assembly GCF_056507025.1. Lineage (NCBI taxonomy): Eukaryota > Metazoa > Chordata > Actinopteri > Lutjaniformes > Lutjanidae > Lutjanus > Lutjanus erythropterus. Next base: position 47,478,176 of record NC_139318.1, on the reverse strand, counting down.
CATTGGGTTGTCTCTGTCTTGAAAATGTGTCTTAATGTCTCCTCTTCCTCTGCAATCACCAAAATTCAGCCACTGTCTTATGTTCCACAAGTTATTTCTCTTATAACAGTTCCTTAAAATGTTCTGAGGACAATTGACCTTAAGCAGTTGAGGGCAAACACTTAAAACTAGTTCATGGGTTTTCCCTTAAATCACCTTAAGAAAATCTATGACTTTTTTTTTTCTAAGGCATGAAAATGTAAGTGAAACCTTTGCCAAAGTGCTTTTGTGCAACAGGGCACAGACTCCTTTGGGAAAAAAAAAAACAAAAAAAAAAACTTTTTCCTCACAGAAGTTGCTGGTCTACTGCTGCTTCACACTCAGATTAGTCATAATAAATATGCAAAATCCAGATAGACTTTCAAAATAAAGGCACAAAACCTAATTTGGCTGGTTTAGGCAACAAAACAACTTGGTGAGTTTTAGGAAAAGATCACGGTTTGAGCTACAATAAGAACATTAGCAGGCTTGGGGAGTAACAGATTACATGTAATGGGATTTCATTATCTGGATTTAAAAAAAAAAAAAGGTAAATGTATTCCATACAGTTACAGATTTTTTAAAAAGTAATCAGATTACAGATATGTTTTGTAAAAATGTGGATTATTAGTAGGATTAGAATTTTAAAATGAAGAACAATGTACTACCATGCACAGTGACCACACAGCTGCCAATTCATTATCATGACATCATATCATGAAAGAAAATGCTTCACTGGGTGGAAATTTCAACATTTTATGTCTTTAAATCAATAAATCGATTAATAAATTGTGCACAACAAAGGAAGGAACAGCTGGACAAACTAATAAAACTAAAAATGAACATAAAACACTTAGAGCTGCAAATTAATATATTATTAATCAACTATTAAATCATTCTGCATCTATTTTGATAATTGATTCATCATTTTTTTGAGAAAAATGTCCAAAAAGCTTCTTAAATGTGAATATTTTCTGGTTTCTTTACTCCTCTCTGAGTCTTAGACAAAACAAGACATTTGAGGATGTCGATGTCATCTTGGACTTTGGGAAACACTAATTAACTTTTTCATCATTTTCTGACATTTTATGGACCAAACTGATTAACTTACACAACTTAACATATATATAAAGTTTAAGTTAACAATGACTTTTGGTACAGCGGCCTCCTGGTTGAAAGTCCTGTGTGTGTTTGACCCACCCGTCCACCCCACCTCCTCTACATGTGGACTGTCTCACACTTTATTCAACATCACTTGACTTCAGCGACACATCAACACATAAGACTACAGGGACACGTCCAGAAATGATGCTAGGTGGACACCTACAGCATCATAGCTTGAAGCATAGGGCCATAAGTAGGACTGATGGACGGTGCCATCATGACCGTGACGGCTGACTGTCAACGACCACTGAGCCCTCTAACACTGTAACATCATGATTTAAAGGCCGTCTTTCTTTGAGGTAGTGTGTCCCTCCAGAGTTGCCATAATGCAGGACAGAGCAGTGCAGGTAACCACCATGATGTTCCACTGTTGATCTCATATACCAGTTTGGTAGAAATTGCTCAAACCTTGTGCAGAGTGAGAACGGGCTGCATTAGCGTGGTCTGAATTATGGGGGAGCTAAGATGAGCACGGCTCACCTGAAAGAGACATGAGCTCCCCTGAAAGCCTCATGGGAGATTTGAGGGCAGCTCTAAAACATGATGGTCCTGAATTAAATAATAATAATGAAAATATGCCAACGTTCTGTGTTTATTCACACATTATATTATAATTTCCAAACATGTATCTTCACTAATTAGCACCATGCTGTGTGCGCTGTTGTGTGTGCCACCATGAGCTGACTGATAGACAGACACAACGCGTTACTTACTTCAGTTCCTGTTTGTTGTTGCAAATTGAACTTTCGGCCCTAATCCCACTTTCTCCCGATAACAATCCACAGACAGAAGAGAAACGACAGGAAGTGTCGATGAGGAGAAAGTGTGTGTGAGAGAGATGCACACAGCAGAACAGCTGTTTCTCTGTGCCTCTGACACTTTATGAAGGCCTCTGAAAAAACAAATGTGAGGTCATTTTGATTGAAGAACTCTCCACATTAGTTTGAATTCACAAAGATCAGATTATGGTGTTGATATTAAAGCCAAAATGCACTTAAGTCGTCTAATGCTTGTGTTTTGAGGTACACCCTTTATTCTAAATGGCAGAACTGAAAGCATGTTTACTCTCATTTGATGCTCCCACTCTGAGAATCAGATGAGGACCAGGGCTTTTTATTCTGCACCAGCAATACGTGTTTGGGGAGAGTTAAATCTTAAACTATCTGTAACAGTATCAGTATGCTCTTCACCGTCACCCCGTGCACTTCCATGCACGTGCACATGGTATGTTTTAGAAGTGGTGTGCCCCTGAATTTCCCCTGAATTTAAACCCTGTTTATTATTATATTTCAGACTTTAGTATTGCAGTTTTTCCTCATTTGCTCAATTCTGGAATGATACTTACCTTTTTTCATTAAAATCAAGGTAAACTAATTTGTTGTTCACAACAGAGTGGAAAGTCTCATTCAAAGATGAAGCACAGTGGTCAACACTTTGCACAATAACCACTTCCTCATGGCTCCCCTGATCAAAACTGATGAGTTGATTCTCAGAGAAATTGTCAAACTTCACAACTTCTAAACATCCTTTCATCATCTGAGCGTCACATGCAAAATGATCCATTCAGTGAGGAGACAGATATGTTTAATTCATACATGTCGAGGACATGGACCGTTTGTGATGTCTGCTCAATTGGCAAATGAGCCGCCGGCTGACAGCAATGAATTATGAATCACATGAGTGTCATTTTGTGGCACATTTTCTGTATCTGACTTTGTATGAAAGATCAAATGTGAACTGTCTGTTTACTGTACATGTGACACATTCCTCGAAAATATACATTTGCTATATTCGTACAAATGTGCTTATCTTTCTGTGTCCTACAGTTTTGGTGCAGTGTAGATTTTTCCCAGTAAAACTGAACCTACTGTTAAAATCTAAAAAGCTGAGTATGATACACAATGACAGTCTTTTATAGTTCAACAAAAAAAAAGTAGATTTGCACATGAGTAACATTTCAACAAGGTTGACTCCCATGGTGGAAAAAAAAATGAAAAAGATGAAAAAAAAAACATCTAATCATTTTGGTGCCGCCGGCCAATTTACTGACCCAATACCAAACTTTTGATGTCCTCATGAAACAGTTGCACTTACAGATTAGACAAAGTTCAGTTTTGAAAAATTAGCTAAAACAATTGAGAAAAACTTAGAAAAGTTAGAAAAGTCAAGTCAGTAAAAACAGGTTGTTAAAACATTTGCACAACCTTCCAATGTGGTTCTTTTTTCTTATTTGAACAGTCTAACTGTGAGTGTGTCATCAGGGGTCACAAGTTATTTGACCAAAAGAATTTAGGAGCTACAGAAAGAGTATGTTCAGTCCACCAGTCCATGTATAGTATTCAGAGCGCAGTGTCTCAAGAGAGACGTGTAAATTTTATCTTTATTTTGTCTTAATGTTTTGAAATCCAGAGGTGTAGATGGAGGTGAGGACTATCATTATGCTTCACAGTCAGATTAATAAAAATAATTTCATCAGGATAGATTTCATCAACTTTGTAAGTTTTTGAGTTAATTTTCAAACGGTGTACATATTGGAACAAAACTTAAAGCAAAAAGAAATTAAAGTCAGAAGAAATTAAAGCTGGCTCAGGGTGCAGAGCCGAGAGGACATGGCACACTGGAAATAATAACTTTAATGATAATGAGATTTAGTGTAGTACTCTCTCAATAATATATCTTGGTGAAGTACCTGGAAATGTGTAGAGAGCAGCTCAGAGGAGCATTAAAATGTAACACCAGAAGTCATTATAACAATTTATTAGAACAAATCCATTATAAATCCTCACACTTTCCACCTGGGTGTTAACAGACGGCCTCAGGTGTTCAGAGAACAGTGGAGCTGAACTCACAAACGCACACCGGAGGGAACGACTTCAGGAAAAACACATGAAGGATTTTCACATTAAATTTAGCAATTTTCACACCGTGATTTATTGTGACATTATAAACATATACATAAATACGTATGCCAGATATGCAGAAAGGAATGCTGGGTCCTCTGACGCTCTGACGTGTCGAACGGTTAGCTCTTAACAACTCTCAAGGTTTTCTTGTCGTGTGCACTCTGACTGTCTGATACTGAATCGATCCACTGAAGGTGTTTTTTATATTTATTGTCCTCTGCAGGCTGATGGTCGGCCACTGAGATGCTCCTGGAGCCAGCAGCCACCAGAGTCCTGCTCAAGGACTGTTTCTGTCCAAAGGGGGTTGAACTTTGCCCTGCTGGTTGAAGAACACTCTCACTACCGTTCAAAATCAAAATGTAATCCCAAATGAAAATGTGGTCTCTTTTCTTTCATTCTTCAGGGATATAAAGGGGAATTTTGTAACATTTTCTCTGGATGTTCACACAGTTTCTCTTTACTGTCTCTCAATATTACAACATCTGTCTAATATCACCCCAGCCTGTGGAATTAAAATAGACGCCAGGCACATTAATTACACAACATGCTAACGTCAGGTTCAACAGGCTAACCTACAAAATCAACACTAAAACAACATAAAACATGTAAAAGCTTTGGGTCACAGACAACCAGTATCATTGATAAAGCTGTCCAGTAGAGTAAAATGCACACATTTCAGTCATATTTCTTGACATCCTCAGAGAGTAGGACTAGATGAATTGCTTTTGCAGCAGGAGCCTCGGCTTTCACAGTCAACAGAGAACCCACTGAGGACTGAACTGCTTCAGCTGACTACCTTTACCATCAACTCTGACCGGACATACCCAGCATCACAAGATACAAAAGGATGTTCTTCACAAAGATAAACTGTTCATTTTTTTGATTCTGAATGCATAAACTGCCGTTGTGTTGTGGTAAAACAGATCTGAGTAATGATGGTACATTATGTGCCAAAGTTAAAAGGATGATCTTTCCTTGTGGTTTGACTGTGGCCCAGTGAGAAAATCCTTCCACGTGTTGCCTTCAGCTCAGTACACAACCTGAAAGAGTTAATCTCTCTCATGTGGCACCTTGTTCTTCACGGACCTGATAGGATTAACAGAAGGTAAACATGATGAGAGAAAGTAAGAGGCCATCAACCTCTCATCTCTGGAGGGGAAATAACGAGTTAAAAAGTCTGTGAGGGAGCAATCGTCTTTTTGAACACTCGCATTAGTGTGGGTTAACGAATTTCAGAGCAATAAATCTTACAGATGAAGAGGCATTTCTCTTTCATCTCAAATCACCTATAAATGACAGACACTTATTTAGGGTCTGAGGATTACATTGAAAAAGTCAACAGTCTGTGAGTTACACAAATAAAGCACTGCTGTAAAAGAACAAATATGATATGAGGTGATATAGTTTTGGACCAGAAGCTTTAGCGAGGGCACCACTGCCTTGATCCTGCAACCCTGTGCAGGCAACCAAGGCGACCAGCAATGGTGTCCATTTCAACCATCCATGATTTTCTTCATGAATTTTGGACGTGCAAGACAGGATGAAGTCAGGGGACCTTCGTTGTCAATAGTAGCAATAATAAAGTTGTGGTTAGTGGTGTGAAACGGTCACAGTTTGGGCAGGTTTAGGCATCAAAACAACATGGTTAAGTGTAGTTACATAACTTTCCATACATTATGCAAGTCACAAAGTCAACATTGACTATTGGACACAAACCTCCGGCCCAGTCCCATTTCCAGGTCATCAAATACTACCGTGATCACAATAGAGTGGAAGTGTTGCTGGGTCTCTGTGTTGTTTTTTGGATACTTTATGTACTTTTTGCTTATTCTGCAGGTCAAGGGCTCATGCATGGGTAAAACTTAAACAATAAAAAATGCAAGTCTCCTTTAAAAAAATCCAAGGCACATTGTTAGGTTTGTATAAAATTAAAATACTTTTATTTAACATGGCAAAAAGAGTTAAAAATGGCCAGTGTGTATCGACCAACAGTCCTTCATCAGGGTCAGTCAGGAGTAACTTCAAAGCATTTTTTTATTTTTTACTGAGACTGTTTCGCCCATGCAATGAGCCCTTCACCTGAAAAATAATCATCACATACTAATGTTTCGTCAAAGCCTTTGGCAACTCATACAGATGTACAAAGAACACAGAACCTTCACCCAACAAATTCGGCCTCTTCATCACATGTAATATCAAAATGTTATTAAAAGTTTTAAGGTACATGATATTATGTCACATGACTTGCGTCATTGTCTTGACTCATGATGTTCATAACCTAATGTACTTATTTTAATCAAAACCATGACCTTTCCCCAAACTTAACAAAGTAGTTTTGGTGCCTAAACTTAACCAAACTGACCGTTTCACAGTGTTAAGCATGTGTTTAAAAGGCCATCTACACCAGCCGCCTACATATGCAGACTTTCTCACTCTTCACACTAAATCACCTGACTTTAAGAGATACATATCACTAGATAGTTTCTAGCACAGAACCAGAAGATGATTTGAAGAGGGATGATGTTCCCACCCATCCATCCATTTTCACCCGCTTAAAGGGATCCCGAGCTTTTCCCAGGACAGGGTGGAAATATAATCCCTCCATCTGGCGCCATCCCCGTTTTTAAGCAAAATGACCAAAATGCATTGATCTTTTATGTGACAGAGTAAAGCCATGAGTCATTCATGAGCTGGTCTGTTCATCGCAGGTGAACGAAACAAAGCTGGTCCGTCCTTCCTATTAATAATTAACAAAGTGCCTACTGTGTAGGGACGCTGTTACCATGTGAGGCAGCTGAAGATCACAACATCACACGAGAATCCATCTTACTAGGCTTCAAGTTATCTATTTGTGTCCACAGAAAAAGTGGAGCAGCCAATTAGCGTCCTGGGAGGGACTACTGGTGGCTGTGGGCGTGGTTTTAGGTGTGACAACAGCAACAAGTGTCTACAGAGGTGACTGGTCTGGAACAAACAATGGCAGCTCTTGAAGAGGTTAGCATAAATACTGTGAAAGCATCAGTTATTTCTTCATTGAAAGAAGCACAAAGGACGGCACTGAAGGCTTTTCTTCTCCCGATCAGCTTTGGCAAGAGTTTGATCGGATTGGTGGAAGTTGAAAGTGCCTGCCCTTTTCTAAACAGTTTCTAAGGGCAGCTTCCAAATGGTCCATTGGTGGTGGTACATAGATGGTATATAGATGGTTCATTGTTCTTATTACACTAAATATTATGAACTGTCTTGCCTGTTTGAATAAAGATTCAAATATCCGTTTCTGGGCAACAGTTGCATTGACCTGTTTCTTCATTTAGATCCACTTGGTGCCCCATGCAGACTAAAACAAACACAAAAGCACTTACAAATACCATAAATTATTAAGTAGCTAATTTAGACAACCTCTAAATATGTGCCAACAGCAGAAAGTCCTAATTGCTTTGTCTTGTGCCACAGAAAGAAAACGGAGCAGCGAGCATGTAAAAAGTGGGATTTCTACTGTTTTACATCTGTAAACCTACAGAGCGTGAGATCTCTGTTTTTATTCATTTGTTGCTCTCAGCCAAGCACCTCAAAGTGGATGTGCCAACTTAAAGAGAGTCATTCATTCCAGTGAGGGCTACTGCTCACACTAAGCCTCATTTCCCCATGGGCTGGAGAGTCCTGTTCTTTCGAGCATATTAGACAGCCGCCGCCGAGCCGCCGCCGCCTCACCAGTTGAGGTAATTCAACAGCTAACTCTTGAAGTAGATGAAGGGTAGCATCTAAACTGATGAATAAATTCAGCCCAAAACTTCACTCCAGCTGTTTCACACCGCAGTCATCTGATGATCCGGCGGGCATCGCTCCATCCTTTGAGCTCGCCTCACTTCACTGACAGTGGAGGGATTTGACTCGGCCGACTGTACTCTGCTCAGTGTTTCAGTCCAATGACTAATTGGTGGGTAAATAGTGGAAATCCAAACAGTGTTTCAGCAGTTTGGAGCAGGAGGGGCAGCGCTGAATGATAAGTCAGAACCTGGTTTTTCCAGACAGACTCTCTCTTGGACCTCATCATTATTGACACCGAGTTGTCAACTTCATTAAAGTCGTGACAAAGAGACGTGTTTTTGTTCTATTGTTTTTCGCTCGCTCGTCATTTAGATTCTGTCTCCACTCCTCACTTTCAATCTTTGTTTGACATCTTGGCATTTTTCTTATTTGTTTTCTTTCCTGTTCTGTTTAAAGGTGATATGTTCTTTTAAGGCCCTTATATTCTCTTTGTTTCACCTGCACAAACAAATAAATTGTTTTTTTCTGACATCTTTGTTTTTCTTTCTGTATTTTAACATTGACTTTTATGACTTTGCCTGTTGCAAATGAATCCTACTCTGTTTTTTTTGTTTTTTTTTTTGTAGAGGGCACAAAGTAGAAAGTGACAGCCTCCATGCACATACACATCCACAACACTTCCTCGATGTTTTTCCACCAAGCATCTCAAGTTTGGGAAGTTTATGTAGAAGCACAGGTGGCAAACAGTGCAATGAATCCACTGATGTCGGCAGTCCAAGTCAATAAAACACAGTAGCCCTGAGGTGAAAAACATAGCATGACAGATAAATGATCGAAAAGAGAAAGAGTAAGAAGAGTAAGAAAACAGAAACATCAAAAATACAGAAAGTAATAAAAGAAAAACAGAAGTTTATGTTTTTATTCTTCCCGTCACATTTGGGTGGTGAATCATATTCCCGTGTCTCATATTATCATACCTGCCAACCTTCACCATTTTCCCAGGAGACTCATGTTTTTTATTGCCCTCTCTCTATTTCCTCCTGGGATCACAATTGTTGTGTATTTCTCTTGATTTCTGACAGTTTTTTTTGTTTTCATTATCACACCTGTTTCTTGCACAGCGTGTACAAACCCTACACCTCCAAAAGGTCCACGCCTCCACATGGACAAGAACACAGCTACACCAAACCAGACTCTTGCAAAAGAATAAGTCTTGGGCAAAAAAATAAATGAAAGAAAGAAAACTGATGAATATTACTTTGTTTCAAATATTTACTGAAGTTCACGCCTGAGAGGCAACTTATTCTGCATACTTTCCCAAGAAATACAAGTAAAATTAAAAAGTATATATTATTTTCATTCTTTCACCAAAATGCAGGAAAGTAAATTTTAATTCGGTTTCAAATCCTTCATATTTTTGAGGTGTCACAGTTGGCAGGTATGACTTTTACAGCCTAGATTCTGTTCACAGGCGACCTTTCTTGAAGTGAAGTGTATTTTTATACCTTACTGAAGTCATATGGAGGTGGACGAGATGGAGTACAGACTGCTGATCAGTCCCTATAACCTAAAATCACAGTTTTTCCTCTACATTCCTCTACATTCATTTAGGAGTGACGGCCTGCCGCTCCTAAATCCCAGCCGCCACTCCTTCAAATTTCTTTTTTTTTTTTTATTATTATTGTTGACGCAAATACACCACCGCTGCATCTCTCCACCTTCAAAACAGATTCCTGTCGGGTACTTGCGAGCACTAAGGTAAACTGCAGATAACTATCTTGCTCAGTATGGAAATATACTTGCGCGTGCTCATTTGCATGATGCTAGCGTTGTTCGGGGGGCGCGGTCGTCAAGCATGTCAAGCACCTAGGCGACAGGGCAGAGTCAGAGGAGCGAATTCCCGAATTACAAATAAACAAAAAAGCAGCAAATTACTGGCCAGAGAAGAGATAGACGTAAGTTATTAGCTTGAGATAACTCGACATAGATTTTACAAGTTAAACAGACGTTCACAATATGTTGATGACCAGCTAACATTACATAACTTATGAGTAGTTTAAGTTAATTTGGCCCGGTGCCAACTCAGTGTCGCTAACGTGAGTAAACTAATTGATAGTATTAGGCTAACGTTAATATCTACACACCATTATGTAACAACTGACTGCATTTTTCAGATGAGTTCATTGAAATATTTCAAACGAAAAAAAACGGAATGCCCCCCCCCCCCTGCTAAAAAAAATCCTAGAGGAAACACTGACCTATGATCAATATTATTTACAATGTATGACAATGTGTTGGGAATCTCTGGTAGTTTCCCTCAGGAGTTGGTGGAGAGCTAAACGTGAATGTTGGGGTTAAACTCACGTGATATGCTAAATATGTTCATGTTAAAATTAACTTAGATTAGCTATTATCCAACTTAATTTATACTAGTCTTTTCATTTTACTTGCTTACACTGAGTTTCCAGAACTTTCTGCCCTCATATTCTGTGGAACATGGTGGCAGTAATGCACAACTTGAGACAGTTTTTTTAAACTTGCTTTTCCCAAGATGAAAGGTTTCTTGATTTTTGTTGGTAAGTAAACTTAGTAAAGAATTTACAGTGTATTTCAGTGTTTTGCTGTGAAAAAAACATGATTTTCTAATGGTTAAAAAATAAAAATAAAAAGCCTGATCTTGACTATACTGATATGTATACTTGGGAAAACTGTTAAACAAAATATCAATCATAGCAGAATATTTTTACATACTTAAAACATGTCTGGAGGGGAATTTATTTCTCTGTAAGAAAACAAATTAAACACTTTCTATTGTCAGTGAGCGTTTACTGACACATTCAGTGTCAACACTTTGCGACCTGATAAATTATGATAATTAACTCCTCATCATGTTGATTAAAAATGTCATCCAGGCGCCTTATATTCCCACAAAAACATTCTATATTTGCTGTTGCATATCAGCTAATTAGAAACATAATATAAACATAATTACTTACAGCTAACGTGCCTCTTTCTGAGTTGACTGTTTATGTCTGGATGTCGTGTTGAGTTGGCACTTCACTAAGATCAGGAGGTTTTTAATCAGGAGAGATCTGATGAAGATAATCCTCCAGCTCACTTCGTCTCTCACCGATCAGGCCTGCATTGTTTTTTTTTTCTTCTTCTCTCTTTGTAAATCTACTTTAACCCTCCTCATTCTTGAGCTGTAAGTTTCCAGCCGGGTCATTTAGCAGCGGTGCAGCGGCTGCACGTCACAGACCGTCAGCGTCTTGATTAAGATCCGTGTGTAGATTAACTCTATTTTAGGTCCTGACTGGAGGGTGCATATCATTTACCCTTCACCTCACCTCAGCTTCCTCTGCCGCCTCACGCCTGAGGACAACAAGAGAGCTGGCAGATGTGGGAGCTGTTCTGTGGTCAGAGAGCGTCCTCTGCTGGCAGATCACAGAACTCACAGTCTTAAACACAGTGTTAAAGATCCAGATTAGACTTTTTAGTAGTCTTTAAATGTTTTTCATTGTGACATTTCACTGATTTTTCACACACAGACTCACAAAGCAAACAGACAGGAATTGTCCCAGCGTTTGGTTGCCCCAAAGATAGATGAAACGTGATAAAATGCCCTCTAAAGAACTCAAAATATGATAAAGTCATCATGACTCGTGCACTGGTGTCCCACCACATACAGTTGGTGCCCTTATCTTTTGTTTTCTTGTCCCTGACCCTCACACTAGCTGAGTCTGCCACCGCCTGGGCCTACTGTCTCTTAGGTAGAGACAATTAAAAATTCCATTCTGCTCCATACACCCTGTCACTCCATTTTCACCTCTTTACAGACTAATCCTTTCTTTGTTGCTTTGGTTCTTAAATTTGACACATTGACTTTGAACTTAAATCATAACCATGTCGTTTGGATTCAGAACATTTAATTGATTAATTAATCTACATCTGAGTACTAAAGGGATGGTAGCCATGTTTAGAAATGACCCTCATGCTTACAATTTGACAAATGAAGGTAACTTTTATTACAGTCATAGTGTTTAATATTCAGAGTCAAAAGTCTGTGAGTCACAGATCTCAGCTGACAGTTGAATGTTTGTCTGGTCTTCAGCGAGTGAAACACCGGCTTAGCTGAACTGAGATGTGACTGACTTGTCAGTGAACAGCAGGACACTGCTGGGTCATAAATAAAACTTCTTGGTTGTTGCAGCTGAAAAAAGAAAGAGAGATCAAGCAGCCAAAATGGGTTTTGTCAGGAGGGTGGCTGGTGTCTCCCTCAGGGACAGAGTGAGAGGTTCAGTCATCCGTGAGGGACTTTACGTAGAAAGGAGCCAGTTTAGGTGGTTCAGGCATCTTGTAAGGACGCCACCTGGTCGCCTCCCGAGGGAGGTGTTCCAGGCATGTCCAGCTGGGAGGAGGTCACAGGGTAGAAAGAGGACTAGGCAGACAGATTATATGTCCTGGCCTGGGAACGACCTGGGATCCCCCAGTCAGGGAAGCCTGGGGTCCTGCTGGAAATGACACCTCTGCAACCTGATTTTGGATAAGAGGTTGAAGACGTATTGATGGATGGCTGCTGCAGCTACCTCCAAGTGAGGTGAAAACATTTAGCACACATAAAACAGGAAAAGAAAAGAAAAGAAACGATGTTGAATAAGTTCTAACATCATTAGGTTCAGATACACTGTGCTACACAGAATCTGTGTGAAACTAATAGGCATAATTAAGACAATAAAAGTCCTTCAAAGTTCAGAGTCAGCACTGTAATCAGAGTCGTTGTTTAATTTCAAGTGCAGCAGTGTGCTGGACTACGGACAGACAGAATGTCCAGAGCAGGAGACAGACAGGAAACATCAGTGCAGACCATCACAGCCTGCACACAACCTGTCCCATCCTCTGCCCTCTGGAGGGCGCTACAGACACCAAAACAACCAGACACAAGAACACTTTCTTCCCACAGTTCATCACTGTGATGGACACAGTCTCAATAACCCTCTGACACCAAAACATCCACATACCTACAAACTTTGAATTATATATTTACAAACTGTGCTTTAACATGAAAACAGTAATTGTACTTCAGTACAGAGTTTCAGTACTTTTTCCACCACTGCACCTTCCTCATCTATTCAGTATGAATGTATTTGCACTATTGTGTAACATACACACTTGTTTCCTTCCATATATTTATAGCATATAAACACTTTACAGCTATTTGTATATAATGTCTATGTTGATTTTGACCTCTCTTTGTTCAGTTGTGTTATCATTGTTTGTTTAGTTGTACTGTTGTTCTTTCTATCTTCCTGTAAATTGTTCTTATCTTTTATCTTTCGTCTGTTTTATATTTGATTTTTAAAGAGATAGTTCACCCAAAAATGAAAATCCAGGCATTATCTTCTCACTCTCATGCTAATTGAAGTCCTGACATGCAGTTTGCACACTGTCACACCATCACGCACGCACAGTTCAGACAGTGTGCACATGAACATGGCTCAAAGCTAAGGATCTACAGTGAAGAGTCAGTTTAAAAACATGGTGTAAATGAAGCCTTTTTTACTCAACTTGGCATGTCGGGGCTTTAGGAGACTTGGATTACACCGGACGAGCAGCATGGAGGCATTTTATGTTTTTACTCTGTTTTTTTTTTTCAGTTGAAAACTGGTCACCATTCACTTCCATTGTTTGGGAGATTCTGCACCACAATTTCCTGTGAAACTCCAGCAGTGTTTTGCGGACTAAAAAAACTAAACCTGACCTTCAGTCAGCATGAGGGGGAGTGTCATGACTTAATTTTCATTTTTTGGATGAACTATCCCTTTAAGTTCTTTACTTGCTTGTAAAGATTTGAATGACCTTGCTTCTCCCCACGTCAGACATTTTCTTTCATTTTAAATTCCAGTCAGATCACTGAGGTCGTCCTCTGCTCTTCTTCTAAATGTTCCTTATGTGTCCCATAAAAGTGTCGTCTGTTTTTATTCCCTGAACGGTGGAACTTCACTTCCTCTAGAGAATGACACTGAAGACCAAACTTTTTATTTTGTAGAAATGTTAGCCAAGTTTTAAACATTGGTTTGTAGATTATTTGTTACCCAGGGTGTTTAATTTATTTTATTGATTTTAATAAATGCTTTTTTACATATCATAGTTTTAGTCTTGCAACATTTTATTTATAGTTGTTTATTTTTTTATCTGTGTTGTTTCAACTTTGTTATCTGATTCACTTTGGGCTGCATGAGTGTATGAAAGGTGCTACAACTGATACCACCAGACTGTAGAGTCTTTCCCAACAAAACACTTCTAATAGTGTTTAGCTTTTATCTATCTATCTATCTATCTATCTATCTATCTATCTATCTATCTATCTATCTATCTATCTATACATATAGCTATATATATATATATATATATATATATATATATATATATATATATATATATATATATATATATACATATAGCTATATGTATATACATATATATGTCAGACATGCAGAGACATGCAGAGACATGCAGAGAAAACCTTGCACACACAAATATCAACACACAAACACACAAAGACAGACACATTTCACCTCTGTATCTCCTTGCATTTATTGTCAGCATAGTTATATTAGGAACATTCCTGTGTGTGTGTGTGTGTGTGTGTGTGTGTGTGTGTGTGTGTGTGTGTGTGTCATACACCTGTTAAGTTATTTCTTTCCGACCTCTTTAGGGCCTCTTCAATATGTCACTGCTCTTCATCACACTCACCCACACATAGACAGACACACACACACACAGGGGGCTGCTCCTAATATAACTATGTTAACAATAGCCGTACACAAACACACACACACACACACACACACACACACACTCACATTCCTCCTCCATTATGTTGATGGGGACATAGCAGAGACGGCTACTGAGTGTTCGCTCTTCACACACTCACTGATGGTTAAACCTCCACACACACCGCAGCGTTCTCATCCAATGCACCCGTGTGTGTCGAGTAGGAAATAAAATGCCAGTGTGTTTTTTATTCCTTGCAGGTCAGAAACATGGACGATGTGAGCAGAACTCAAAATGTCACTTTGACGGGGTCGATGTTAATATGAATTAAAATATAGAAGTGCATTCAGAAGGTCATGAAAGTTTTAGCTGCAGAGACAAATCACCAGCACCATTCTGCAGGATGAACACTTCAAATGTCTGTAAAAACAAAACATGTATACCAAAATAATTCTCTTTGCTTCCTCCTCTAATCGTGACTTCTGATTCAGTAACATGTATTTAAAAGAAATAAAACAGGCAGTGGAGGCAGGACAACTTTGACACTGTGAACCAGTGGGTAATTAAAATTGGACTTTCTTCTACAGACATGTCTAAGATTAAAACTGTTTCTGAAACAGAAACTTCAGCAGACTTGTGTTTATCCCTCTGAGGATGCAACACAGAATAAACAACATATGTTACTGGTGGAGACCAGTGTTGTCCAAGTTCAAACTTAAAAAGAGCAAGCTCAAAGTTCAGTTCACACAGATTCAAATGAAATAGTTCACATTCATTTCTTCTGTTTTTTTAAACCTAATTTTAAATAGAACCTTCCTCTGCAGGGATGCTGGAGACTTTATGATGATGTCATAGTGCTGCATGATATTTATATTTTAATGTGAAGTCCAAGGATTACTTATATCAATAGTTATTAACAATAGTTCACAAAAATTTGAGAATATTTTTTCATTTAAACAGCTACATACTGTTGAAATTTCTAACCGGGAAGTTGAAATTCTGACTTTGCAGTGTAACTTGAACGCCCCATAATACATGAGAACAGCAGGGAGATGAAGAAGGAGATGAGACAGAGGAGAAGAGCGAATATGACGCAGATCTGATCAGATTCTCACAGTGTAGTTCAGATCAACCAAAGTTTTTACACCACGCCGACTTCTCTGCCTTCACATCTTCACATCTTTTCTTTTAATCAGCTGACCTTGTGAGAGTCATTATCTCCCAGAGAAGTGAACGTTGCTCACTTTCACATTCATTAATCGCAAACTGATCCGTTCAGTTCACTGTTCACAAGAAATATGAGCACATTCACGGCTTGAAACTAAAGTCATGTCCATAATGAAACTTAAGTTACTCAAAACTTAAAATGACTTTACATTTACTTTGTTTCACAGGACTCAAACCCCACTCTCCTGGATGAAACTCCCTATACTTCTTGCTGTCATACTTACTACGTCCACTAAAGGGTTTGCCACCTAACAATCCCGCCCAAAATCAAGTCAGTCTTGTTTCTATATAGTTGGATGACAGTTTATGTAATTGTAACTCCCAGCAGCTCCGTGTTTCCTTCCAGACCTTGTCTTTTTAGAGGATATTCCCATAATAATGACATCTTCACTGAGAAAAACTGAAGCAATCGGTTCACTCGCTTGCGTTGTTTCCAGTTAGGACATGGTGTGTGCAGTCATGTTAGGGGCTCAGTAATAAGCCAACGTATCAGACAAAACGTTGACTTGACGATGGCGCTAGATGAAACATTAAGGGATCAAAAAAGTTCTTTGAATGCCTCCTGAGGGAAAACACTGAATTTATCAAACAAGTCATTCAAAAAATGTATCAAAACATTTCTAAAAACAGGAAAACTCTGATTCAATATTCAAAGGAAATTATCTGCTTGAAATTGATCCAAATCAGTCATTTTACATAAAACTTCTGCAGGTATTGTGTCATTATTTTGGTTAATTGTACAGTTCTTTGAATGCCTCCTGAGGGGACGTAAATGTCTGTTTGGACAAAAAACTTTCAACAGATGTTTTTCTTTGCACAAGCTTTGCCTTGAAGACGTGGTGATTTAAGCACTGGCTTTCAGTCGTCCAACTTTGGAACATTGTACGGTGAGTTTTACATCTGCTGTTGCATAATTCTGTAGTCTAGTGTTAATACGGACGGACTCAAAGTCCTAAGTCCTTATGAATTCGCCTTCTCATCTTTCCTTGACTTCCGAAAGTTTTACATCAAGGTCACAGAAAAGTGTTTAGAAAAAAAGATTTTTTTCTACACTTTTCGATTGCAGCCTAACTTTCTTGTCATTTCAGATCCACCCACTCCCTCCTGCCCTGCAGTTCCCTCCAGCCCCCGTCACCTGACCGTCCCCACCTGCTCACCTGTTTCCTCATTAGCCCTAACAATTTTATATTCTGGCCTATTTCCACTGTTTCCCTGCCAGATTATCTTTTGTGTTTCCACCTCAGTGTTCCAGCTGTTTGTTCTGCCTGTCTGACCCCTGGACTTCTGCCTGACCCCCTTTTAAATAAGTTTGCAAGTTTTGACTTTTGCCTTTTTTTGGCCACGAGTGAATGTGAACGTTCACCTGAACCTCTCTGTCATGAATTGGTGTTAAAATCTGATTATTAACTGAGCCTTTACAGTGTTTAGTTTTGCAGGTTGGTGTAGGTGTAGCAAACTGTACATCTGTGATGTTCCTGCAACCCAAAACCAAAACCAAGTGTGCACTATGTTTCTTCATTGTCATGTAAAAATATTCCACAAAGAACTGTGAAGCTGTGGTCAGTTACTGTGAGGAAGCATGGGACAATATTTCCTGAAGCCTGTTTTCATTTGAGATGTGATTGGCTGCTGGAAGTTGCATTGCATGTCTTCAGATATGATCACTTTACATATCTGTTTAATAAGATGTCCTCACACTCAGCCCAGAAAGAGGACATGATGTCACACTTCTGATGCAGATAATAAGAAAACTTATTATGATTAACTCTTATATTAAATTTTCAACGTGTGTGTGCAGGAGAGCAGAGAGACAGAGGTTTTTAAACGTGTCTCTGTGTTCTGTGAGAAAAGAAAAGTAGATGCAGAGTGAGGAGAGTTTAATGAGACATGGGACGGTAAATCCATGTTTGTGCTTCATGGAGACGAGCTGGTATTTCTTGTTTTGGCAGTGCTGAAGGAATACAAAATACAGCGGCAACAAACGTGGAGCCATGTATGCTAACCTTATCCAACAAGTCCAAGAATTAATTCACAACAGAATGACGTTATTTTCAGAGACTTTTAGAGCGAGTTATTGATAATGAAGTTATCACAAAAAATACTAATCATCATGTAGAGGCATCTCTGTAGATATTTAGTCTTACATTTAAAAGCGGCATGTGAGGGCAAACATAATACTGATGTGGCCCAGCATGAAAGTGACTGTGACACCCCTGGTCTACACGTTGGGAGAAAAGTGGTCTCTTAAAGGGATAGCTCACCCATAAATGAAAATTTAGTCATTATCTACTCACCCTCATGCTGACTGAGGGTTGAGTTTAGTCCACAAAACACTGGTGGAGTTTCTCAGAAAAACAGAGTTGCAGAATCTCCCCCTCCTCAAAAATGTAAGTGAATGGTGACCAGTTTTCAAACCAAAAAGACATAAAATACCTCCACACTGCTCGCCTGGTGTAATCCAGGTCTCCTAAAGTCCCGACATGCTGTTTGCACACCGTCACACACACACACACACACACACACACACACACACACACACACACACACACACACACACAGTTCAGACAGTGTGCACGTGAGCGTTACTCCAAGCTAAAGATCTACAGTGAAGACTCAGGATAAAAACATGGTGTAAATAGTGTCTTTCAAGTCAACTTTGCATTTTACATTTGAAAACTGGTCACCATTCACTTCCACTGTTTGGGAAATTCTGCAAGTTTTGTGAACTAAAAAACTAAAACTGACCTTCAGTCAGCATGAAATATAGTGAGTAAAACAGATGATTCATGATAGGAGAAATAAAAGAATAAACTTTTATTTCACTAAAATGCAACTGGAATCCTTCTTTATCAGTTGCTTCTCTAATTATTATTAATGACTGATAACAGTCTGTGGTGAACTTTCTTTGGCTTCTGAAGGGGGTCATGTCAGAAAAAGTGCGTCAGATCATATGGAGCCGCTGCATCATGGTTTAAAATAAAAGCAGCTCCAGTGACTCCCTCCCTTTAATTACCTCTGAGCCACTCTAGATGGCAGCAGCTGAGGAGGCATGTTGAAGGCAGCTCCAGCTTTGAATATGGAAATATGCAGCACTAATCCGAGCCCTGCACATCACACAGTGGACTCAAAAAAAAATCTGCACAACATGCTGAAACAGTGGATCTACTGTTTGAACTGACTGTCACCTGACAATCACATGATTCTAATGCATGTGTAGTTTTTTAAAATTTCCTCCATTATTTTTGTAGTTTTAAAATTTAGAAAAAAGAAGGAAAATCAATCAAACATTTCCCTTCCCTCCCTGCAGACAGTCTGTAGCTGCTGTAAACACTAACTGCCTTATTTCCTGTGACAATCAATCCCACTGTTTCTAATTGGATGGGGGAGCACCCCCCTTCCTCCTCCTCCTCCTCCTCCTCCTCCTCCTCCCTCTGCTCCTCTCTCCTCTCCTCTCCGGGTTATTGTCACTGACAGTCGGATTATTCCCGCACAGTAGCAGCCTCCTCCTGCTCCCTCTCATCCTCCTCCTTCTCCTCGACAATGCGGGCACCAACTAAGGATTTATAATTTCTTCATCTGCGCTCCGCATCGTTTATTCCTCCTCTTCCTCTGCTGCACGGTAAGAGAAGCTCCCGATCACGGCGGTAAATGTTTCTGCGCTGAGGACATGAGTGTTTGTCTCTTTCTGTGTGTGCGTGTGTGTGTGTGTGTGAACCATGTGCACGTCAGGAGGTTATTGGGGAAACACACTCTTGTATTGTAAAGTGTGTGATAATCAGGAGCGTGTGTGTTGCTGTCAGGCTGCAGGAGAGGGTGAGTGTTTGAGTTGAACTTCGGGAGAACTGAGCTCTCTGCGGGTGCAGTGTGTGTTCTGTGTGTTTGCTGTGTTTTAATCATCATAATGACCAAATTGTTTGTAATTAAAGACGCGCAGCGTGCGCTGCGCTGCGTTCACGGTCATATCTGGGCTGGTTGGAACAATGTGCCTCGCTGCTGGCTGTCTGAAGCGGTGAGCGGCTCCGCTTAGCGCAGCGCAGGACTCAACATTCCCCCTCAAACCTGCAGGTTTGTCCCGGGGAGCCTGGACAGATGTCCTCTGCACGGCTGCAGGAGACACGACCTACGAAAATGAAGCTCTGATTTAAATGTTCAGAGTGGGGGAGACCGGGGAAAGTTGTAACATGCTTATTTATATTTTTACTCATAACTCAGACTACTTGAAATACACTGGTCATCTTTTAAATTAAGACAAATCTGTGTGCACTAATCGATAATACAACTGATATATTTTCACTAATAAGGACAAGATGTAACTATAACCAGTCTGTTGGTTGGGGGTCAATTGTAACACTGAAAAAAATAAGTCATTAAAATTCCCAAAATCAATTTCACGTGTGTTTGACATATATTGTACCAGGGATGCACAGTTAATTGCAAAATTATCGAAATTGCAGAACCAATGTTGGAGAGTACATCCCTTCAACTGGAGCAGGCTGGAGTATTTCTGCGGGCCTCACTGTACAAAAATACAACTTTTTAACTTTATTTATTGATTTCAGTGAAACTGGATCAAATTTTATGGCAAAAATATTTTCCGCCTTAAAAGTTTCCTCTTGGGTTACTTAGTTTTAACTCTCAGTGCTTTAATTACAGAGTTTCCTGATGGACGGATAGCTTTGGCTCACTGTTGCTAAATTAGCTAACCATAATGTTAGCTGTTAGCTGCTGTTAGCTTGTGAACATGACGAGGGCTGGGATAAACACAGCCTCCAAAACCAACAGGGAATACAGAACAGAGCTTTTTACAGTGTGTCCTGGTGGAAAGATAGATTTACTTGTAGCTAAAGTAGCTAACTGCTAACTGCTGCCATTAGCTTGGTGAGCTGTGACTCAGCCCCAGGATGCTGGGAGTCAAACCCAGCCAAACCACCACCAATCTGGCCTCTGTTGTTTTTTGTTTCGTGTTACATGCCTGGACGGCTTTAGCTGCTCGGCAGCAGGGTGTAACGCAGAGCGCTACTGGCTACTGTAAACACCAATCAGTGTGCGACGGGGCCCTCCCTGCGAGGAACACAAAAACAACAGGCATTCACCAGCTGTTTCATGGGAACCTCAAATAAAACACACCTCAAAGTTATCACATTACTGCTGCACTATCTACTGCTACTTCAGGGTTTTTTTTGTATATTGCTCGCATTTTTCAGATGTCAGGTATTCTGTGCATTCAAAACGAAAGTCCATATCTGTTTTTGCAGAAGACCAAAGACAAATATTTGCAACTCTTCTAGTTGTAACTAGATTTTAATTATTTTAATTGAGTTGAAAGTAATTTTAGATTTAAATTTAATTGAATATTTAAATTTTCTGACAGAAAAGTCTGTCAACACGGACAAACAAGACACTTACATTGGACCATGTTGCTTATAGGGGAAACTGTAACGTAGTGTTACAACTGCCCCCGATCTTGCAGCTAGCAACAGCTGTACTGTTTGTTCATGTTAATCTTTAACCAAAAGCCTGGAGATAAAATTGATGTAAGTTTGAATTCACAGTCATTTTTTTGGTTGATAAAGTTTTCTTTTAAAAACACTGAGAGAGAATCCTACTGAGCATGTGCAGAGTTAAGTGTCATCACTCTAGCTTATTTCTGATTGGAGAAGTTTAATGTGTTACATTTGCCCCTGGTCTCCCTTAGTCTGATAAGTGAAAATTGGATCAGTCTGAAATGATGGTCCTCTCTTCCTAATTCCTCTCTGGAGTAACTAGAACCCCCCTGAGGCGAGACTCTTAGACCCCACTCTGAGAACAACACCGCTGCCACCACCACCACCCACAGCATTAATAGTCTACAACCCCCCAGACTCCAACCCCCTCCTCAAAATTTGGGTGGCATATGGCTGCATGTTCCCCGAGGCTCACAGATGTTCAGTCGTTACATCAGCAGCTCGGTTTGGAGACAGAAGACACTCAAACTATAGTCTACCTTCTGGCTCTGTGTGTGTGTGTGTGTGTGTGTGTGTGTGTGTGTGTGTGTGTGTGTGAGGTGGGTGTGTCAGTGTCTTCATGGCAGTGAATTCAGTGTGGCTCAGTAATTGGTAAGGTCTGATCGCCTCGTGTTCTCACTGGAGGGCTGTAACACTCAGCTGAAGGTGATCCTGTGGTGTGTTTCACTGGGATACGATGCAGATTCAAGTCTCAATGGGAGGAAGCAGAAATCATCAAGAACCAGTCAGGTTCTTCAGTGGTTCTTTCCTGCTTAAAACAGATGCCTGCTGGAGAACTTCACCAGTCTGCAGCAGTTTGATCAAAGACCGATCAGGCCTTCATAGATTGTGTAACTTTTAGAGAAAAAGTAACATTAGGGCTACAGTGTTTTGCAGCTGTTGAATGACGAAGGTTAAAGTTGCAAAAATGACACATTTTCACAGAGGAGACCATGTTAGTCAATTCAAGACATTTTTTTTTTTATAAAGCCCAAAAATCGCAGTTTGCCTCAGTGGGCTTTTAACATATGCAGAGTGCAACATCCCCCATCCTGTAGACCAGTGTTTCCCTTAACTTTTTTCCACAGGATCCACTTCTCTTATATTAACTAGATGTGTGATTTAAAACAAATACAAATGTTAAAACTTTAGAAATTAGTAATAAATTAATTTAAGATTATATTTCCTCTCACCAGGAAGCGTATGGGACATTTTAACCAACTTCATATGCAAATGAATTCAATGCAAATATTAAATGCTGTATAAAAGGAGCACTGCAGTTTATCAATAATATATTGTATTGTGATTTGAGACTAGATCATGATAGATTTTGTATATTGTGATACGGCATTAGTGTTTGTCTTTTCCTGGTTTTAAAGGCTGCATTACAGTAAAGTGATGTCATGTTCTGAGCTGTCCAATTATTTTTCTTAACCTATTTGGTAATCATATCCACATCACTGCATAATTTTTTAGCAAAAATCTCATTATGTTCATATCTTGTGAATGTGCTAACAGTCATCAATACAATATTGTTGAAATATTGATTTATTTTGTCAAAATTACTGTGATATTTACTAATTTTATCACCTCAGTCACTTCCACCTTCTGTAGTGGACAGCATGTTTTTTCAGCTGTATCACCCAGACCTACTGCAGATATAAATCTTTAATTTGTTGAATTTCTTTCATAGGCTTTTATTTGTTTCTGGGAATTCAAATAAAATTTCTTGTGACCCACATGTGGGTCCAGACCCAGTCTCTGCCGTAGAACCCTGGAAAGTAAGTAAGAGTAAGAAAAAAAAAACACCCAAAAGAAACCTTTAAACAGGAAAAAATGTTCTCCATTCATCGTGACTTGCTCTGCTTTCTTTATTAAACCATATTTTACAGTTAAGTTAAAACATAGATTTTCTCTGAGTGTTTTGCATCCACTCAGTCAGTCACTCAGCGAAACATCACACGCTGCATATCAACCAGCCACATCAAACAGCCCAGTGATGTCGCCCCCTCCGCTCTCCCTGAGATGAGCTTTAAAAAGCAGAGTTTAATCTGGGCTCTGTTGTCGGGTTGGTGGGTTGATTGAGCGCATGGGGACGACCGCACGTGTGTGTGTGTGTGTGTGTGTGTGTGTGTGTGTGTGCGTGTGCGTGTGTGTGCGCGCGTGTGCGTGTGTGTATATGTGTGAGGGGGAGAGAGAGAGCTCGCAGTGAGCGGGGTGGGGATTTTAGGAAGCATACTTACATTTCAAAGTAATGGCCTATTTATAGGGCAGACAAACAGCGGCGCAGCGAGAACAAGAAAAGCGTCCAGCGCCGACGGCCTGTTGTTGTTGTTAGCATCGAGGAATGCACCAGTGGTTGTTGTGATAAGGAGAGAGGCGAGGGGTTTGCAGGCTTGTTAGAAACACGTCACCACACAGGCCAGTGTACGTACACACACACACACACACACACACACACACACACATCAGAGGCTGAGTGCCCACATACACACACACACAGAAACACACACCGTTTCATTTACACAGTATGGATTCAGGCTCCCACAACACACAACAATGCGGCGTGCACAGACACGCACATGTTGGAGTTCAAAGATGACGGCGAGCTCTGAGCCGTACAGCTGGCAAACGCAGCGTGCCTGATTGTGTAAGTGCGTGTCTAATCACATATACATGATTTTATGTATATGCGCTTGCCTCAGTGTGTGTGTGGAACCAATTGTAGATAGCAGCCTCCTCTTTATGTACCCGTGTGTGTGTGTGATCATCAAAGACTCAGATATTGATCACAGCCGTACATGCGTGCAGCGGTGTCCCGAGGCTAATAATGTGACTTGGTGGGTGCTAAACAAATTAGCTCGGGCCTGTTTTTGTATATGCTAAATGAACCCGAGCGAACTGGAATCTGCAGGATGTGCGAGTGTGTAAAATGTCAGCGACGCCCGCTGGTTTCCATGAAGACGACGAGCCCAGGAGGATCCAGATGAAAGCCTGTGATCCCCTCATCGATTTCACTGATTAAATCCACTTGAGCCCCGAGAGAGAAATGGAGAGGAGAGCTCTGAGGATGTGTCAGAGTAACAAAGTCTCACACTGTTGTGTAATAAGGAACAACTCTGATGTGCATCTTGTCCTGTAAGAACCAGTAACTTTAAACTGGCTGTAATCAGGAGTTTTGTTATTGTTCTTCAGTCTAAATGCCAGCTTTTTTGTAGGGCTGCATGATATGGTACAAAAGTCATATTGTTTTATCTAAATATGACATTTATTGGGTTTGGGACAGTTTGGATATTACTCTTGGCCATATTGTGATTAATTGTGCAGCCCTGCCCTCAGCTGTCCTCACCAAAAACTAACTCACATCATGAACACGCCACACGTTTACATCCGTTACATTTCATCACTTAAAGAATTATTAAAGAATTATTCTAGTATTGTTGTAAGAATCCAGAGTGGAACCCTGAGGACCTCCCAGAGAAGGTCTAACAGTATTTCAAATGTTATATTTAAATATATTATATTTGATTTATTTAATTTAATTATTAGGTTATTCTCTTCTAATTCTAATTTAAACCTTTTTTTTTTTATCAACTTTGCTTCATTAATGAAAGGCTTACTGTCCTGAAAGCAGCTAAATAGATTTACCCGATCATATTTTTTGTTGTTGTCTCTAGGCAGAGAAAGGTTAGAGCTGCTCACTCATTGGTTAGGACTTCATCACTGAGACAGAAGGACAGCCTGTGTGTTTGTTTAGAAAGTGACAGGTGAATTAACCAGTCACATTTTGATTTACAGTGGGTGGGACCAAAAATAACTTCCTGATGGACAGAGATACCTTCATATAGACTGACGCTGCTGCTAGGTGGCTAACTTGATAGCGCTGCCTTTTTCAAGGTGGACTAGTAGTGCATCACGTTGATTCTTTTTTCCGTGGGCTTAGCTGATTTATTATTTTAAGTTTTTGTTTTAAAAAAATAACATTTTCAGTCAGTGTTTGTGTAGCACATAATCTGTTTGGGTAGGTTTAGGGGAAGATTGTGGTGTCGAAGCAAAAAGTATCAGTGCAATCAGAGCACATCAGGACGATCTACGAATTCTGCCAACCTTCTAGACTAAACCCTTTAAATCACTTGTTTTGTCCAACCAGCAGTCCAGAATCCAAAGACTTTTTATTTACTGTTATAGAAAAAGAAAAGCAGCAAATACTCACATTTAAGAAGCTCGAACCAGCAAATGAGACGATTATCCGATTGTCAAAATAGTTTCTTCTGATCAGTGAATTGCTTTGAAGTGAATAATCATTGCAGCTCTGATTTAGAACAGCTAAGGGGCGCTGTTCAGCACGACCTCGAGCAAAGGAACAAAAATTACATCGCTGGTAATTATTAACATAGGTCGTGGTCACGTGTGTAAATTTGTGTCTTTGTTTTGCGTGAAGTTCAACTTTGGTGAATACTGACCAGCAGGCGATGCTCATTCCCCTGAATAAGGCTTCATATTAAAACATGCAAACCAGCTAAAATTACACTGGTGACTTCATCATAGATTGTCTGTGTGTTGAATCCACTCTGGATGAGAGAAAAGGCCGGTGTACTGGGCATCGTATTTCTCCAGCGAAGCGACAGAACAGGACCTTGTTCAGCTCCATTTTGTTGATTGTTTGAAAATCATTAGCCAGATTTTTCTCAGCACACATATAAAGTGGAACGTACCACATACCAGCTTTTTTCCTTGACTTTTTCAGCTCTTCTTGTCATTAATTTCAGCGTGTCTCCTTTTTTTTCTTGATCTTCCTCCTCCATCCTCTTCTGTCCGTCTCTGTAAGACATGAAACAGTTTGTTTGGCTCATTAATACTGATGCACTGTGCTCACAGGTGTCTGTTTATAGAGTGTTTTACTCGGCCAATCATAATCAAGGACCAGAACTATTCATTTTATAATACAATATTGTCATCATTTTCTTTTTCCAGCCTTAAACTTTACTGTTCTGGTTCACTCTCTGAGAATCATCAGCAGCAGGCAGCTGTTTCCAGCGTAAAAGCGGATAATATGCTTTCATAACAGGAAAAATATGTCACTTATTTTTATCTACAGTCATACTTCTCTCATTACTTGATTTTTTTCACCATAATATGTCTCAAGTATCCATAAGAAACTGTTACTTGCAGAATGTGTGTGCTAATTTAAAATTACGGGGTGTGAAGTCAGCCGTAATTGTGTTATCATAATATTTTGATATTTTACGGTAATTGAAGGGATAATGTGTTGTTTAATTAGCTTTTATTTTCAGAATCAGGTTTAGTTTCCAGACCAGAAACTCAGACGCTGAAAAAAACTCACAGACTGAGACAAACTTAGATGTTGAGCTGGCATTTTTAATGAAGCTGGTGGCACCACAGGGGTTCCTAGAGGAAATGCTTTACTTTTTTATTTCATCCCCACTTAAGGAAGGAGCTTCATATCCAACTTTCAGATGGTGCAAAGCTTAAGAATCTTTTGGTGGAATGGTAAGACTTTAAATCAAACACGGATCGTTATGTCATCGGACAACACAAACTTCCCGTGGACCAACAAAGCTCCAGGTCTGGGTGCTCGACATTTTATTTTTCTGTCCACATATTTCAGTCTTTTATTCCATCTATCAGTCCTCCATCTGTAACTTAGGGCTTCATGTCTGAACTACAAGCTCTCTTGTCACTTCAAAATCCTCCAGTGCTGCTGACTTTAATGGCTTTCTGTGCCGCGTTTCCTCTGAAGAGACAGAAAATATCGCCGTGTCGTGGGGCACGGCGCTCTCTTCCTTCACCTTACTTGTTTTCAAAGCTGTGGCCGTTGTCTTTGCTCCTGTATTCACTTTCATTCACACAGTTGGAAAACAGAGAGGATGGCATAATAAGAGAGATCACAGGCAGCAGAGGTGTGTGTGTTATGTTGGGGGTGTATGTGGGACTCAAAGCTCTGCACCGCTCAGCCTCTTTTTGGAAGATATCAAATCACTGAACTGTGTGCATTTTATCATGATATCACAGTGATGTACATGATGTTGGACATCGTTAAGTCCAGAGTTTCCCAAACTTTTTTTTCTGGGGACTCACTTTTTAAAAACGACAAACCATCCATTCATCTTCAACCACTTATCTGAAGTCGGGTCGCGGAGGTAACAGTTCCAGCAGGGGACCACATTAACCAGCTCTGACTGGGGGATCCTGAGGTCTTCCCAGGCCATGTGGAGATATAATCCCTCCACCTAGTACTCGGTCTTCCCTGTGGCCTCCCAGCTGGACATGGCCTGGAACACCTCCCTCGGGAGGCGAC
The DNA here is from genome assembly GCF_056507025.1 of Lutjanus erythropterus. NCBI lineage: Eukaryota > Metazoa > Chordata > Actinopteri > Lutjaniformes > Lutjanidae > Lutjanus > Lutjanus erythropterus. The sequence continues at coordinate 47,450,523 of NC_139318.1, read as the reverse complement.
CAGGTGGCATCCTTACGAGACGCCTTAACCACCTCAGCTGGCTCCTGTCTACACAAAGGAACAGCGTCTCTACTCCGAGTCTCTCACAGATGACTGAGCTTCTCATCCTGTCTGTAAGGGAGATGTCAGCCACCCTAATAAGAAAACCCATTTGGCCGCTTGTGTCCGCGATCATGTTCTTTCGGTCATGACCCCTTCATGACCACAGGTGAGAGTAGGAAGAAAGATTGACCGGTAGATCAAGAGCTTTGCCTTGTGGCTCAGCTCTCTTTTCTCCACGGTGCGGAAAAGTGAACGCAATCCCGCTCCCGCTACTTCAATCCATGTCCAGCCCATTTCTGACAAACCATCGAGAACCAGTTTTTATTTTTACTTGTTGTTGGGGTCTGAAGCAAACAACCCTTTCTTCCATCTGAAGAACATGATTTTTAGGCCAGATCGTCTCTTCAGCACTACAGTACCTCATTATAATGCTGTTTTCTCAAATTTTTCCTTTTTCTCCTTCTCTGATTTGGTTCTGGTTCTGCGTTTTGGATGTCACATTTGGCCACGCTGTGATTTCGATGATAATGCGATTGAGTTCACAAAATTACTCTGGTAGGCTGATACGGATCTGTATGAGAACAAAATGCTCACCATGCAGCGTCATCAACACGCCCACTTGCCTGCTCCGAACACCGCACTGATTTATTCACATGTGAGGCTCACCCGGACTTAAGACCATGCAGAGTATATAATTGCAGAGTTGCAGTGCATGTGTGAAAGGGGTTAATGATGGATCTGTGAAGCTGTGATCAGGTACAATGGTGCTTTTGGCTCACTGCTAACATTAGCTTGCTAACATGCTCAAAATGATAAACGTAACATGCAGATTTTTAGCAGGTATAATGTTCACCACATATAATAGCATGTTGACCCTCTAACATTAAAGGTCCAGCGTGAAGGATTTAGTGGCATCTAGTGGTGAAGCTGCAAATTGCAACCAACTGAATGAACCCTCAAAAATCAAAGCATTGGACAAATTAAAATGTTTAAGTCATTATGGCGTCAGGTGACAAGTTGAGAGATCACCAGAGTGATCACAGCTCATTCTGACAGGAACAAGAACTGAATTTCATGACAATACATCCAACAGCTGAGACACAAACCTGTCAGCCTCATGATGGCGCTAGAAACCAAAGTCATCAGGATTCATTATCTGGGAACCAAGAATGTCAAAATTTTGTGCCAGTCCAGTCTGCAGATAATACATCTTGGGATGTTTTACTTGATGAGTAAGATAAGTTAAAGTGCCTGATGATCCGTCCAATAATTACCATCTATAGTCCTGCCGTCTCACATCAGCTGCGCCTTTCCCTCCGTCTCCGTCATGTTGTGCAGGTTACAGACAGTCTTCTCCCTGTGTGTTTGGAAGTCTGCCAAAAGTCATCATGAAGCGTCTCATCATAAAGACAATGAGCTGAAAATAGATCAAATAGCTGCAGACTGAGGTGTTGATTCTTAATGGGCTCTGCAGCGCTCACAGTTGTTTCACAACACCGGGTGTCATTTTAGTCCGTATTATTAAAAAGACTCTGCTGCAGGGAGCCTTATAACAGCCACTTAATGAAATGACTATTTTGCATTGAATTATAGGCCTCATTGTCTTGTTTATGTCTCACTAAATGTAGATGATGTGACATTAAAGTGAAACATTTTCAGAAAATGCAGCTGAGTTATAGTAGACACACTTTCAACTTTAATCCAATAAATGACGTTTAAATGAAGTTTTGATGGTATTCTCACAGAGCTGAGCTGCTTCCTTTAACCAGTGTTTTGCATAAATCTGAAAAAATGATCTTTTTTACAGCCACGCCCACTTTATGATTGTCAGAAGAGCAAAAAGAAAAAAAAAAAAGATAGTGACATCTCTCATCTCAAAGAACCAAAACTGTTCTAACTAAGAACATGAACTATGTTCTAAGAAAACTGTTCATTTAGGAGCCTGTGGTGAGCAGAGAAACAAATGTTGCAGATGCATTCTGGGAACTGAGAATATGAGCTCTTAACAGCAACAAAAGCACCACAAAATGCAAAATGACACATGACACAACTAAGCATAGTAGTCCTATTGTGCAACAATATGAGGTGTAACACTACATGACAACAACAAACCATTCGGTTCTAAAGTCATGCACAGAAACCAACGCAGTGAAACAGTGAACCAGAATCAGAGTCGCTTTATTCGCCACAGTGTTCAAAGTCCACAGGAAATTGACTTGGTGATGCAGCACAGTGGAACAAGAAGATTAAAAGTTTAAAGAGTCTAACTGAAAAGGTTAAATAGTTAAATACAAGAGTTATATACAAAAAGAATACTCTAAGATAAAAAAATAAGATAGGAATAGTAAAGTACAGTATGAGTTAAGAGACAGAAGTGTGCTGCTCTCAGCTGCACATTGTAAATGCCATAAAGGGAAGCTGTATCTGCAGGTGGGAACAGTAATGGTAATTATGAAATAATGCAACGTACTGTAGCATCAGTACAACACAGAAGAGCAGCCTCTAGACCTCCAGACCTGCAACTAACGTCCAGCCTTCTGCTGAAGAATGGAAGCATTGTTCACATCAGCAGGGCGACGGGAAAAACAAAATATTTTCCACGAAATGCCCCCTTACATAAGCTGTCCTTTTTTTTTTATCATCCTCATGTTCTCCCTCTTGTTCTTTCTCTTCCTCACAGAAATTGAGGTCAGCGTTAATTGAAATTCAGACACCTATTAATTAGTGAGAGGATTCTTCTTTTCTCTCATCTTCTTTCCCTCTTTGTCTGTTGTCTCTTCCGTCCATTCTTCCTCTATCACTCTTTGCATGGTTTCATAACTGTTTTTTAACCCTCTGTGTCTGCCGTCCCTGTCTGTCCTTCAGGCGTCTCTGGACGGGCTCTCCACACTCGTGTTTCTCCTCGATCAGGCTGTTTTGGTTGATGTGTGTACATGCAGCTTTGAACAGCCGCTCTCTTCCGGGAGTTTCACATGTCGGCCTCCTCAGAGATGGAAGTTGGCTGCAGATTAATCCAAATCAAGTCCAAATGATGCTCAGCCCCACGTTCTCAAGCTGCGATCTGCTGATTATTTATTAGACAGACAGTCAGCGTGCTGTCAGGCAATTTGTTAATTAATGGAACTTGGGTGGACAGTGAGTGTGTGTGGTGGACTGAGAGGCAGGGAGCAGGAAACATTGATGGTGTTGTTGGCTCTGCAGGTTAAGCTGTGTGACCTGGAATCATCTCACAGTCTTTTGTTGCTGATTACATTGTTTTAAAGGTACAAGAAGCTCCAAATTTTAATTATCTATGATGTTTTCCCATCAACTCTTAGGTCAACTCAGTTGCTGTAAATGTTGTGTCTTTACCTAAATGTCATTACTTTTGCGTCCTTGTTCAGTCATGAGGTTTTATCATTTGGGTCCAAACAGGAGACTCTGCCCCTGCTGGACGTCGCCTTTGAGGTGTGACTAACCGGTCCCTCCAGGATTTTGCAGACTTTTTTAGAATTGTTGGAGCCTAAATTGTGTGTTTTTATGCCAGCTTTTCTAAAAAGTTGCTGCATGTTTCAGTTTTCTCTTGCTCATGCACTTTCATTGGAAAAAAACTGCTAAAAACATTGCAATAGCTGCAAATTCTTTTTTGTCTAATTCATAAAAAATCAAAGGCAACTTGTTCCAGAGTGAATTCAACCACAGTCTGCTTTGAGTGTTCTTGGTAACCTCACCAGAAAGGCTCAGGATTACAAAAAATTCTAACAAAATCTGCTTTATTTGAAATGAAGTGCACCTGAGGGGTTTTTCACAAAGAAGCCAAATGTTTCTGAAGCTGAAACAGAATATAAAAGTGCACAGAACGTTGATAAATGGCAAACCTTGTGTATACATGTATGATGTTTGTGTGGTTGTGTGAAGTTATGGTTGGTCAAATTTGTGGAAAAGCTGCAGTGATTGGACAAAATTGCAAGGTCATGCAGAATTGACAGGGATTGGCTGAATTAGCACTAATCTTTCCAATCAGAACTTTGCAACTTCCTGACTGAGACGGTCATTAATATTCTGGTGTAGCTGCACTAATTCACATTTGTGAAGTTTTGTCACTTCATTTTTGATTTCCTGGGGGTGTTATCAACATTCACAGACCAAAATGCCTCTGGATGAAAATCACAGCAGCAGACTGTGTGACATAGTGGTGCTAATATAATGGTGGACTGTTCATAATCTTTCTCAAATTGCAGATAAGCAGTTATTAAAATATGTTTCTGAAAACATTTTAGGTGAGAAATAGGTGATGCAGTAACAGAATCTTAATCCACAGCTGATCAGCATTGCCTGGTCTTTGTTTTGCACCAGACAGGTCTGCACAACTGGACAGACCTACAGACAATCAGAGCAAGGAAACATGTCTGGGACTTCAAATCTGGTCTGGTGCCTGACCAGATCAGGCAGATGTTCTCTGCCAATTTGTCTGATGTCCTAAGTCAAGTCACAAGTAACAGGTCTTTGTACTCAGATCAGGACGGGCAAGTCCAGAGTCAAGACCCGAGTACTGAACTTAAAGTTTCAATTCACAGTCTTACAGTAGGACTTTCCAGCAGTGCTGCTGTGAACATCAGCCTCGACTCACTGTTCTTTGTGAAACTTCATATGTTGAAGCTGTTGGTTCAGTTTCCATCCATTATTTTCAACCTGCATGTTTTGCAAACTGCGACTGTTTTTTTTTGTTGACCACCTCGTTGTTTTTGTGTGTGAACAAAATGACGTTTCGTATCATTTTTTCCAACTGGGTTGGGTTAGATTCAAACAAAGTGAATTAAGTGCCGACTCACTGAGAATGAACAGCTGATTAATGGCATCTCTTTCAATAACATACTTTTAATCTTTGGTCTTCAGGGAAGTACCGTGTACTTTCATGAAACATTTTCACTTCCAGTATGAGCCACTTCAGTGTGCTTGTGAGAATAGAAAAATTTGGAGAAGGCACAACAGCACTTCATCATGTAGCTGTTCTTTGGTATAAAATGCATGGCCAGATGTGGCCAGGGGTTGTTGCAGGAAGCCTCCACTTGTTCTGGGTTTCTCTCCGTCATCGTGGTCAAAAGTGGCTGAAAATGATATTTGAGTAAAGAGTGTAAGTGCAGTAATAAAACAGAAACATGAGAAGTACTTGTTCTTTGTAATATTTCACTCGTGTGTATTACACTGGTAACTGATTACCACCCAGCCGTGCTGCACACTGATTGAAAGCATAAAGTCGAGTTATTTGTGGAAGGATTGACGAGACTGAGCTGGATCAATAGTTCTTTGTAGAAAATGTCCGTACGACAAATATCAATTCTTCCTGAGGAAACCATTAGAAAACTAGGAGGCAAAAAGGAAGTTGTTTTTAATATAAACACATAAAAAAAACAAGAGCTGAGCTGTGTTCTGGCTTCAGGCTGCTCAGCATGCTGTGCATGACTGTCTGCAGTTATTCTTAAATATCTCATGATTAGCTCTTCAGTGTGATGTTGCCCTGTGGAAAATCATCCTCACAGCGTTTTCTGCTTTATTGCTTTTTGTTTACATGGAATATGGGTTGTGAAATCTTGTCCCCTGGCTTGATATAGTTGACAAATATGTCATTCTCTCTTTTCCTCCCTTATTTTGCAAAAAAAAAAAAAAAAAAAAAAAGCCATTTTAGAAGCTTTTGAAGCATCATATTTCCCCAAAGCTTTCGTTGTGTTGTGAGTAAACCACCCGCCTCGGTCATGACAAAGAAACTTTTGATGGTATTGACTGGATGTATGGTCGCTAATGGATGTGGAGACTCGATGTCATTCGGCTGTGTACAATAGTAGGATTCATAAAAATACACTTAGAGATTGTGCAACTGTGAAAGTGCCGTCCTCTGATGTGTGTTTGAGTGAGTGTAAGCGAGGGAGCCGGACCTGTGAGCTACAGAGCCTGAAGGAAGGCCATGAGAGAGGAAGAGAGCCTCTTATCCTAATGCACTTAAAGTCTCCAGAGGAAGCTGGGAGAAGAGGCTGAGAAGAGGGGAGGGGAGATGGAGAGAGGGGGGTGGAGACGGTGGGTAAGAAGGGAAGGGAGACAGACAGATGAAACCTGAAAGAAGAAAGAAAAAGAGCAGCAACCTGAGCTCCATTGAAGTGTGTGTATGATGGGGGAGATGAGGAAACAGCTGGGGAAGACAGGAGAGATGAGATATGAGGGAGGGGAGGGAGTAAAGGAGGTGGTGAGGCATCAGATAGTGAAGGTTGGAGGTTAATAACTCACCGTGGTGAGCGGTGCAGCACAGAGTCTCAGAGGAACAGCAGCAGGAGAGGTTTATGATGTGTGACGTCTAAGATGTAATCCAAGGAGGAGTCTGTGCGGAGGCTCTGAAGGGCTGTAACGAAAAAAGTTGGCACACAGTTTGATTCAGGTCATGATGCAACACGCCTGCGATACTTTTAGCAAACTTTGACTGAAAAAATGCAAATTATAAGAGTAGAAAATACATTGTGAAATCATCTTTAGGGATAAAATGTGTTCTTGTTTTGGTAGAAAATGCAAATATGTGATTAGACAGACTGAACTGGATTGGATTTATTTCTCGAGAGGAGGTGGAGTTATTTTAACATCATGCTGGTCAGTGGTTTTAATCCCGACCGGACGGTGGGTGTGGGTCATTTTTCACCTCCACCTCAGTCATAATTACAGCCTCGAGTGCCTCCTGTCTTTGTGTGAACTGGCTGCTCCTCCTGTCATTTAAAACCCATCTGGAGAAATCTTCTTTGAATTTTTCCCACCTAAGGAGCTGCTGCTTTATTTTTCAATCAGCTCAGTGTGAAATTTGAGTTTTGCATGAAAACGGAGGAACTCAAAAATTTGTTGACTGACATGGTAGGCATAAAGAAATAAAGACATCAAATGTGCATCAAATGTGTTGTAATGTCAGCGACAGGAGGTCACTGGTATTATAATCTGAGCCTTTTCTTTTCTATATTTGTGCTGTCAGAGCCTCCAGACGGTGGAACGATCTCTGTATTCAGATCAGACAGACTCCATCATTAGCTTCTTTTAAATCCTCGCTTTAAACCTTCTTTAACAGGAAAATGTTTGTGAACTGTTAATTAAAGTCAGTGGGTTTTATCACTCTGCTCTAGTCATTTTAACTTTTAACCAGTTTTATCCCTCAGACTTTTGGGATCTTTGTGATGTTTTTATTTGGTTTCTTCTCACCGTCTGTATTTTTATCTGTGCTGTTTCTTTGTATTGGCTGTTTTTATTGTTCCTTTTCTGTGAAGCACTTTGTAACCTTGTTAAGAAAAGTGCTATACAAATAAACTTTATTATATATAGATTTTCAAATTCTCACTATTTAAAGTCAAAAATGATGTTTTAAGTGTTTTTATCACGTCAGTTTTGCACTATATGCCAATTATACACCAGTGTCTGATCCAACAAATGGAATTTTTTTATTCTAAGGTATTCTTAGCATCAAACAATAAAACAATGCTGGTGGCTCATCCTGCACTCAGGGATGATAATAATTTTGCAGCAAATGAAATGTTTTCTTTCTTATCACATGAACAGAGCCAGTCTTTCTGAGTTTCTCACTGTAATGAAACACTTTATATCTGTATTCACTGATTTGGGTGAAACTGGATCATTTTTTTGACAGGAATGCAGAAAGGTTTATTTGCAATGCATATCACTGGTGGTATCAAGTGTGGAGGTGGGACTTAAAAGAATAAATAATTTGCTTTGTTTTGCACATAAAGCTATCTCTCCTTAAAGAGAAAGAAAAAGGGCTGATTACCAGTTACATTACATGTGAGTTGCCAACAAACCCAACTTTGCCAAGTAAAGAATGGTGCTTTCAGTTACATTTTTTCTCTCATTAATGAAGTAAATGTAGATAGAGGATGAACAGAAGCAGATTTTCTCTGTGAGCTGTAGATTAAGGAGGACACATTTCTACTCGAGCTGAAAACGTTCCAGTTGGATATTTGATATTTTTCTGAGTTGCCTGACTGTACAGAGACAACAGCAGGAAGGAAAAACTCTGGAAACTCTGAAACGCTGCGAGAACTCAACCATCGACTGTTTGTGGTTGAAGGCAGAGACTGAGAATTGATCGCAGCGGTCAAAGCCAGCAATGCTCTCGTTTTTGTGTCTAAATGCAGCTTGATCACTATCTTGGCATGAAAGTCGGAGCTCGCTGACAATCAGACTTTGATAAAAGCTTCTCTGTGGCTGCTGCTTCTGCTCCTCGCTGCTCATAAAGCCGATTGATCAGATAGAGATGAAGTTGTAATTACTTTGTCACAGAACATTGTGCCAACATATTTCATTACACCCCTGTAACAACGGGCATGTTCAGGACTGCCCTCGCAAGAAAAATGAGTTGTTGAAGCAAATGTCCAGCAAGGACATTTAAGGGACCTACAACAAATAATGACTCCTGTCCTTCAAGAACAAAGGAGGAAATAGTGACTTTGTCATTGAAGAAATACCAGACTCTGGACCACTGTTTGTTTCTGTAACTTTAATGAAGTATTAATTATCTTAAAGTTCTCATGAAAAGGTTAGTGACAGAGGAGCTTATTACTTCTGCATATTTTCATGTTTCTTGTAACAACAGGAAGTGGTCCATGGATGCATTAAGGAGAACAGTCCTATTAACTGACCCTTCCTGGACTAGAGGCTCCCATTAAACACGACCGACCAGGACCAAAACAGCCTCCAAACCAGCAGAAGCCAGTTTGATGACAGGGTATACAGTACCAAGGTGGTTTTCTTGCTGAGTCTAGCAGCTGGTACATAAGACCTTATTCAACAAGCTAACCAAACTAATGACAGTCAGCTGTTAGCTACTTACTTAGAAGTAAAGCTATTTTGTCATCGGGAAACTCAGCAATCTTGGTCCTGGTCCAGCTGTGGTCACTGGGAAGCTGCTGAGCCCAGTTCTGTTAGCCAAATCAAAAAGTGGTGACAGCCAGAACCCCCACACTGTGAGCTTCAAAATGGCTTTTCAGAAACCTCTGGGTGATGTCACAGAGGAAGCATCCTCTATTTACAATATTATACTGTCTGTGGTTACAGCTAGCAGCTGTTAGCTACTTTAGCAACTTTAATCTAAACGGTTGAAGCACATCTGAGGGAAAACCAGAACTTATTTTCTCCAGAAAATATGATCCAGTTTCACCCAAATCAGTGAATAAAGTTAGAAAATTATGTTTTTGTGGGACTCTCCTGTAGCTCAGCTGGTAGAGCGTGTGCCCCATGTACTGAGACTATCAGTCTGCAGTGGCTGATGGTTCGACTCCTGTCTGTGACCATTTGCTGCATGACTCTCTACCCCTTTTCCTATCTGCTCTTCGACTGTCACTATCCAACACAAATATATATATTCTTTTTTTTTCAGATTATTTTTTGGGTTTTTACCTTTAATCTGACAGTGAACAGTGGTGGTGAGAGTCAAACCGGCAGCTGCTGCAGAGGACCAGTACGCGCTCTACCAACTGAGCTACAAGGGCCCGTCTGTGTATTCTTTAAAAGAAAAAAAAGTGTTATTGTACAGTGACCACCAACCCTCAGAAACACTCCACTCTGATGGCCTCCAAAGAAATTGGATGTAAAAGAAGTATTGGCCCTTGAGTGCAGGATCAAGATTTTTTTCCATGAAAAAAATATCACAAAGTATACTTGAGAATACCTACAGGTGACATCTAGGAGGAGACCTACATGATAAAAATACTTAAACATCGATTTAGACTTCATGGGAACTTTAAGCATGAAAACAGTACGTACAGAAAACATTTGTATGTGTCGTTCTGGAGGATGATGACAAACAACATATTTTGTATTTTAGTTTTAGAGACTTGTTTTGTTTACAGCCACAGTTGTTCATGCGCTACTAAAAGTAGTGAGATGTCAGAGTGTGTGTGTGCAAGATGGAGAAAAAAAACCGACTCAGAGAAATGGAGTGTGTTATCTGGTAGATGTGAAGCACTTTGAGCTCCTCTGTTCCGTTTCACAGCATTATTTTATATCACAGAGCGCCACAGTTTACTGTAGCTCCACTTTGGCTCACATCAGCAACTTTGAGATTTTGAAGTTGCAGCCTGATTCTTGAGGCGCTTTGTGAAATGGAGTCTTGTTATGAAGCAGCTTTGACTGCAACAAGAAGGGCATTTCTTTGTGCAGAGGACGAGGGCGAGGCGCGTCAAATTAAGTCTGGGCCCCCACTGTCTGCCCCGGAAGACAAACCAGTCCCTGTCTTCTCAACGCAGCCATCGTATAATGGTGCTAAAGTGATCTTTGTTGCTGTATTATGGTATGTTGAGGCATAAACAAGAGAAATTTCCATTTCAAGGGTTGTCACACAGCAGGGGTAAGGAGGGATTTTTGCAAAGACCATTTGTGTTTTTCTCTTCTTCAGTTTTACAGCTTTGTCAGAAATGCAATACGATTTTTCTCCCTACTTCTGCCTGCTTTGTTTTCTTAAAGATCTACATAAAAAAACATATTCACATCTGGACAAGCAGGATGTGAAAAGTCATCTTTTGTTCGCTAAGCTGCTTTTTCTGGCGTGTTGACATTCTGTGTATCGCAAGTGTTTAAGAACCCACATATCGACACCAAAAATCACCAAGAACCCAGATTTAATCACTACAAATGATCGAGAACCCAGTTATCAATGCTAAATATTGTCAAGAACCCAATATCACTACTAAAAATGGTTAAGAACCCAGATTTAATCACTAAAATACTAAAAAACACACATATTGATGCTAAAAACAGCTTTTCTGTTCATGAGCTCCTGCCCTGGCTCCACTTTACTGAGGATGTTAACAACTGAGCTGCTGTTCTCTGTTTCCTAAAAAGCATCTGAGCTCTGAGATCTCCATTTTTTCCAGCGGAGTTACTTGAACTCTGAATGCTTTCACAGAAACGCAGCTCGCTGAATCTTTGGGCGTGTTGCAGAAATACTACGAGCATTGTTCGACATCACAGTTGTTTGCCGAGGTGGATTTACATTTCAATTTAAAGAAATCGCCCGCTTGTGTTATCTCTTTAAGCAAACATCAAATAGGACTCCAGTTTACTTGAGGTTCGAGTCCCTGCTGCTTGGCCTATAAAGCCAGCCGCGCTCTCCTGTCATCCGCATAATCGAGTTGAACACTAGCATGGCTTTCTCATATCTAATGTAGGACCAGGCAGCCACTCAGACGCTCACACAGCCCAGAGATCTGGGTCAAACAGGCCCCGGCAATGAGACAGGAGCGGACAGCTTGCAGTTTTGTTCCTGCCTTTTTGAAGGTAATGCCGCAAAAAAACATCAATAATGTCAAAATGTGTTTGTTAGTGGAACGGCCTCGCTGCGCCGAAACAATCAATCCAGCGTTTCCCAACAATTTGGTCCTCAGTTTTTCTTGCCTGCAGTGTGTTTGGACTGTCAGGCTGTGACAGAGAGGAGGGAGGCTGCAAGAAATCGATTGTTTTATGAAAAAGAAACAACTAAAAAGGGACAAAGACTGGATCCTCTGTGTCTTACAGATACTGAATCATAAGCTTTGGGTACATTTTTTGTCAGCGTTTGTTATAAATTAAACAGGCCAGAACATATTGTGTAATATCACATAAAGTGTGGTTGCCAGGTTTCTGTTCTGGGGGTAAAATGGTTCAAAACAGTTGAATTTCCCAAAACAACATGTCATCCTAAAAAATTAATGTCGGCTACAAGGAATGTTGGATGTATGGAAGAGTATGAGGAGCAGGCATAAGGTAGATCTGCACAGAATGAATGATTCATTTACAGATCAAGTTAAAGATTTTTGTATTATTGGATTAATATAACAATTAATTTATCCACAATAAATAACAGAAACTTGTCTTATTAATTTTTCTTTCTAATAAATATATATTTTGGGGGGCTTTAAAGCCTTTTTTTTTTTTTTAACTGACTGAACATCTGAAGTGAGGACAGGACAGGAGAAGAAAGACTGGAGGACTGAGATGAAGGACTGAAGGACCTCTGCAGAGGACGCTCTATCAACCGAGCTGCCGGGCCACCATCTCAGTAATTCTTCAACATCGGACTGGATCATAAAATAGAACCATAAAGCTGATAATAACAGCACATTTTAAAATTAGTTTAATTTCCACCAGATTTAATAGACTTCATTTGTCAGATGCCTGATAAGAAAAATACTGGACCTCAAACTCAAAAAGAGCCGTGACACATATGAATGAATCACTGTGTCAGCTCTTTCCCTGATCTGGACACTCAGTATTTTTACTTAAGTACTTCACTTAAAATTTGATCTGGTTATGACATGGATGTGTGCATCATCACTGGCAATGTGTTTTTGTGGGGCGAGGAAAATAACAACAATCTGGATTTACGAGATTTACAGGAAATCTCTGCAGCACTACATTATAATGCTTTTTGCCACATGCTTGATATTTAACCATACTGTAATTTCAACAGTATTCAGATTAATTTTGCAGCTTCAGTCAAAATACTGAGAATAAAGTGGAAATATTGAGAACAAAGTAAAATGTAACATTTTAACTTCATTCTGGAAACGGTATTTCAATTTTATTCCTGACATTTCAACTTTAATCTCAAAATGTATTAAATAAATAGATAAATAAATAAAATACTTAAATACTTGACTTATTTTTCCTTATGCCTGGTACTCGTACGGAAAGTTCAACTTTATTCCAAACAGTTGACCTTTATTCTCAAAGCGCAAAAGAAGAAAATCTTCGTCCTTTCAGTTTTTTCCTTATGCCTGATCCTAATTATCTTCTGTACAGATGCTCTATGAAAAGGGCAGAAGAAAAGAAAAGAAAAACCAAATCGTAACCCTGGGTGTAGCAGATGTTACATGACAAAATCAGTTGTTCCATTTGTTTCAGTTGAGGCTGAACAGTTATGTCAGAGATGGAGTTTGGCTTCGTGACAGTTAAACTGAAGGAGCTCCACTCTTGTCTTTTCCAATCAATAAAAAGAGAATAAAAACAGGAGAAGGTGCAGAGAAGAGCAGAGCAGAAAATAGCAGCGTCCACTGTTCCAATATTCAACTATTAAACAGAACGAGTCTGTCAGGAGTAAATTTGATCAAATAAATGAAACGATTTCTTTTTTACTGTGAGACACGCGGTGGCTGATGGACGAGAATCACTGAAGAGTCACGTCGCCCGTCTTGTGCCAAAAACGACGCGCAGTAGGTGATGTACACGACTCAGAAATAGATGTGTCTTGTTGCACCTGGAGCACGGTTTCCGTGGAAACAGACAACAAGTCTTGGCTCTGAAGCAAGAAGTATGAACATTATCGATGCTTCCATGTTCCAGAATAGAAGACATCTCAGAGGTAGCAGATACTAATATTGAAAATGTCTGACATCAAATATTAATTGAATAAAATCACTCATGTTTGGATGAACAGTCCATTTAATCCTACATCAGTGTCGGTGAAAACAGTAAAATGTCTGCTCTGAAGTTTCATGAAGGCTGCAGTGTTTTGATTATTTAAAACAGACACAATAAACAGTTATTTATTTGCTTCATATGTCATTTAGATAACAGAGGGTTTCTTTTTTCATATTTAGGTTTAAAGCTCTTGAAAACTTTTCAATAACATTAAATCATTTTCATAACTGAGTCAGAAAAGTTAGGATAAAAACATCCATAATTTTGATTTATCAGGGATGTAAATCACGAGTTTCATCATGATATAACTTGATTCTTTGCACAATGATATGATATTTGCTGACATCACTAAGTCTGCAAAGATAAAATTTCAAATTTCAAATCTGATTCAATTCAGGGACCTGTGAACGACATCAGACAGTTTATTTATTTTACTTTGAAAGAAGAGAATCTGCAGAGAATCTGGTTATACTTTTCAAAATAAAAGACTCCATGCAGACTCATGATTTTTCAGAAAAGAAAGTATTTAACCACGTTGCCTGCTTATCCACGGTAGAAGCACAAAGAGCAAGTAAAGACCTAATCAACAAAATCTGAACAAGTAAACGTAATCAGGCGGGCAAAACGCTGCGTCTGAAACGCTGCTGGTGTGGCTTGTAGCTGTGCGGAGGACGGATCAGAACCATGGCGCAGATGTGCTGTGCTTGGTGGAATCAACTGTTTAAAGTAGAAAAGGATAAGAACTTTGCACTAGAAGGCGCCACGTAGATTCAAAAGTTACCCCACAGAAGGAGAGTCAGAAGTTAATGACAACAACCAACATGGCGACGCTGGAGGAGGTTGTAATGATGACCCTGTGCTCGTGTCTTGCCTAAACTATTGGCTATGCTGCTACACTGCCCACACGACTACTGGTGGCACTGCTCCGTTTAGTCTGCATCCGTAAGCATTCAGCAAATGTGCAGAATTATACAGACTTTTATCCATATCTTTGTTAGTTGATGTGGATTCCACATGTTTTTTTGGTGAGGACATTTAGAAATATGCACGTTGTTTTGTCACAACAGTGTAGTAACAAATGAGTGAGTTAAAAATAAAGTAAATTACAGAGTGTTCCTCATGGCTGTCCGACTGCATTAATACAATTAAAATGCCTGAATCAAATCAGCACCTGTTCTCTCCGCTGTGGCGTCACGCTGAAGCGCCCGGGCTTCTATTTACCAAGTGTCCAAGAACGGCTGTTTTCAATCAGAGGACGCTGCACGTGTGTGTGTGTGTGTGTGTGTGTGTGTGTGTGTGTGTGTGTGTTTGTGTTTGTGTTTGTGTACATGCCCATGCATTCATTTGCGTGTGTGTGTGATGTGTCTGACCTATGGCTGACACACAACGTCCACAGATTCCATCTATCATGCTTGTTCCAATCTCAGGAGTTTGGAGTGACACAGACAAATACGTGTGTGTGTGTGTGTGTGTGTGTGTGTGTGTGTGTGTGTGTCAGAGACAGCAGTGGGAAACAGGTCAGTGTAAGCGCCGACACAACGAGCCTCCACAGCCAAGATGAGAAACAGCCATTGATTCAGTGTTTTAATTAAAGGTCCTCTGGAGTGCACGAATATTCAGCTGGACCAGTGACAGAGCTGTGTGTGTGTGTGTGTGTGTGTGTGTGTGTGTGTGTGTTTGTGTTCGTGTGTGTGTGTGTGTGTCTTTGTATATATGATTCTGTGTATATTTCAGCACAAAGATCTATTCATAGATCTGACCTCTATAGAGATGATGATGTGGAGCCAATATTTTAAGTTAATATTGAGTAATCTGTAATATTGTTGATTAAATGTTGTCAGTTGCTGAATGTTGACTTGATGACCTGATCATGAACTGTCCTCCTGTTAGGATGAACTCTTATTGATCACATGAGACTCTGACCGTGACGAGAGGAAACACGTGTGTACTGTTTACTGACATTTTCTTCTTCTCTTCTTTCTGTTTATTTAGATATTTTACTTAAAGGGATAGTTCAGATTCTTTAAAGTGTGGCTGTATGAGGTATTTATCCACAGTCAGTGTATTGCCTACAGTAGATGGTGCTCAACACAGAGTACCAGTGTAGGAAGCTAAACATTGTACTGCTGTGGTCAGGTTCAGCAGCAAAATGTATTTTATGCACCTAAAAAATCAGTATCAGTTTAATTCTATGCTGTATTTAGAATATTTTCACCACTTTGTCTTCCTGTCAGTCAGCCTTTCCCAACAAGAAACTGCTGTTAAACAAACCAAAAATCACTCTCTCTAAACCAACCAGACTCCATTTGCAAAATCAGTAATTTTACCTTATGAAACAAAGGAGTTGTTGGTCTACCACTGCCTCCATCTGTTAGTTTGTTGTGTTATTGTGTGACTTCAGTGGATCTGAACAAACCTTCAAAACACCAAAGTCACACAAAGCACAAACAAACTAACAGATCAAGGCAGTGGTAGTCCAACAGGTCCTGTGTTCTCTGAGGTAAAATGACTGATTTTGCCTATAGAGTCTGGTTGGTTTGGAGAGAGCGATATTTGGCTAATGTAAAAGTCTGTATGGCTATGTCAGCAAACTATACAAGGCATAGCTAAAAAAGAAAATCAGTGTCATTTTGTACAGTCAGTGAGTAATTTCCAACAAGAAACCACTGTAATACAAACGAAACATTTTTCTCTCCAAACCAACCGGACTCAAAATATCAGTAATTTTACCTTGTAGAACACAGGAGTTGTTGGTCTACCGCTGCCTAAATTTAGCTTGGTTCTGTTATTGTGTGACTTAGGTGAATATGAACTAACAGCAGCAGAAGACCAGCAACTCCTGTGGTTAAAATTTCTGAATTTGCGACTGGAGTCTGGTTGATTTGGAGAGAAAAGTCTGTCTGAAAGCGAGCTGAATATTGTAAATATAGTGTCTAAAGTACAGTTTGCTGCTGACCCTGTTCACAGCAGTACATTGATTAGCTTCCTGCACCAGTTCTCCTGCTGCTTCTCCACACTGGAGGCGTGTTGACCTCCACCTACACTGACTGTGGATAAATACCTCATACAACCACACATAACACACTGTTTATAAGATGACTGCAGTACAATACATGCTCACATGTGAGAAAGACTGTGTGTGTGTGTGTGTGTGTGTGTGTGTGTGTGAAGGATGTGGGCTGCGACACACACAGACACACATTACTCCTCACTGATGCGTCAGTGGAATTCATGCATTTATACACAGGCAGACACACATTTAATACTCTTTTCTCTGCAGTGTCTTGATGCGTCACTGCAGGTCATGGACTCGCGCTCACACACACAAATACACACACACACACACACACACACACACACACACACACACACACACACACACAGAGCTCCACTGTGTCCTGATGCCTTCACTGTCACAAGGCCGAGCTTTGTCCGTTCCTCTCTGTACTCCTCTGTCTCGTCCTGCTGCTCTTTCTGTTTTTTTTCTCTGTCAGTTGGTCTCTGTCTCCCTCTGTCTCTCTGCATCCTCCAGCCATCAGTCCATTCATCTCTGTCTCTTTCCTTCAGAGACAAACTGAAACAAATATCCCAGAGGAACATCCATTTACTTTTCATTTTCTCCCCCCAAAAAATCCTTCCACATTTATTCAGTTTTACATCATTTGTTGTAAGACTTACTGTGAAGTTGAGCATTAATTTATGCTGTGTTCTAATTAAACTCTTTGGCCAAAAGTGTGTGGATGTTTATGTAATTTTTGGTCTGTGGCTGTTTTTCATGGTCCTTTAGTTCCAGTTAAAACAAAATCTCCATTCTCAACCTTCTCTCAGAGATATTATGTTTATGTACAACTAATTTAACAACAAATACATTTTGCAAGAAATATAAACTGGCCAGATTATCAGTTCAATTAACAATAAAGGGAAAAATTAAACATTTGAACCACATGTTAACCAATTATTAACCTCTAATACACAAGACTAAAAAGTACTATTAAGAGTGGATGAATGTTGTTGGCATCAAATAATCACCAATAAACCACTTTTTTTTTTTTCATGTACTTGTCTGGCGTAGCGACATGTCATCATGCTGTTGGGTTAGTCTGGTGCTCAGTGTCCTGACTGTGTGACCTGAGGTGGAGAAAACCTGCTCAGATGGTCTACAGATCTCCCAGGAGGGCTGAGATATCTCCTCACTCCTGCAGTCGGCCTCAGGAAGCACGTCTCATTATCTTTCTGACAAGTCAAGATGATTAGTATCCAGTTGGGGGGGGTCATGTCTCGTATAGACGTCCACCTCTGCCTCTGGTCATTAGCTTGTGGAGAGCAGCTCCTCTCCCAGGAGCAACATCCTGGATGTACCCTGGTGTCAACTAGAGCCTGGACAGCAGACACCGCTGTGTCTTCTTCTCCCCCCGTAGTCCCAGAGTTGTATTTAAGAACTAGACTGTACCACCTATTTTTCCGTTACCATGCAACAAACTTTTAAAAATATCTTTATATAATATTTTTAACTGTTTTTAAGTATTTGATTTTTGTCAGTTTACTGTTTGCAATAGGAAGGGTAATGCTAATTTTTCCGTCAGTATTCTTATTTTGATTGAAATCCATGTCAAAATGACTCTGGTGTGATTTTTGCAGGAATCTGTAACAAATTATAATTTTTTTTTAAGTCCGTAGAATCTGATGTGTAGGACAGGACGTGTCTGCTTCACCTCATTCATGCATGCAAAGTGTTCTCCTCCAAAACTCGAGTTCGCGCTCAGTTTTCCAAACCTGTGACTGCTGCAGTGTTGTAGGTTTGTTGTTTGTTGTCCTGATTTTATTTGCCCATTTTTGATCAGAAAACCTTATTAGCTACAATAAATATAGATAAAAGGTTTGGATATTATCCAATTTTACCTTTTTCTCAATTATGATTCTAAAAATAACTCAGTAGTATAAATACAAGTAAATAATAAACACTGAAATACTAGTACCCCCCCAAAAATGACTTAATTACAGTAATTTGAGTAGTTGTAATTAGTTACTTCCACCTCTGAAATATACTGTAAAAACTTGTTCCTTCCCTCTGTGTCCCTGTGCACAAAGCAGATCCATAAATAAACTGTTTCATGAGTTTGCTGATGAAAAAGTTTCCTCTGTTCTGCACCGAGCCCTGACCTCAGCTCCATCCAACACTTTCCTGGATGAACTGTAACACCGACCGTGAGCCAGACCCGATCATCCAACATCAGTGTTGAACCTCACTGATGATTGTTGTGTCTGAATGGGAGCAAATCCCTGCAACACCAGAAGACCCCTGAAACCCCTTGTTAACCTGCACCTCTGCCTCCATCCTGGAGTAACAGAGACAGAGTCCAGGGGCAGAGGGGTTGTTCAGTCTGTTCTGCCTCTCGTCTGACTCATTGATTCTTTATCTGACTGAGGTTTGTTTGCATGTTAGAGTCTTTGGCCCCGACCACGGCTCTGAAATATCAGCAGTCTGACTGTGACTCTATTGATAAATCTGTCTGTGCTGAATTCACAGACAGATTTGTAATTGTTCTTTTGTCTCTCTGTCCCACCCTTCTTTATGTTTTATCTTGTATTTATAATATTCTCTTAACTATTTATTATAATTAATCAATTCTGTACCAGATTGTGATCTATATAATCTTATAGATCACAGAGAATCTCACCTTCATGATCAAAGTAACAAGTGTAGTTGTGGAAGAGTGAGAGGATCATGAAGACACGCTGCTGCCTGATAAATTCCTATTAGTATTTATGTTATTTTATAGTATTTAATATTTGGATGATCATTCAGTAGCATCTGTGCAGCTGTAAGTACTCTCCCAAACCAAAACACCTCTGTAAAATAAAAAATATTTTAGGGGACACATGATGACAGATATAGTTTTCATTCTAGGATACCCACGGTCAAAAAGGTTCTCAGTAAAACCTGCTCTCAGGAGAACCTCTGATTGATTATAAATAAAACTCTAGGACTTTAAATAGGTTTTCAATGCAACCCCCCTTGGTGGGTTCTAGATAAAACTCTTAGAATATGAAAAGGTTCTCAGTAGGACCCCCTCGCTGGGCTCTGGATAAAACCCTTGGGATATATAAAAACGTTTTCTGGTTCTGGTTAGCTTCTTTATGTTGTAAGAGTGTGAGGCACCGTCCTCGGGTCAGATACAGTCCTGGTGTCCACATATTTTAGGCCGTGTTCCATATGTTAGAAATAATACCTATTTATCCGGTTCTTCATATATTTATGTTACCAATTAAGAGAGAAAAGGATAAATGACTGATGGTGACATGGATGAATCATAACTGATGTATTTTTCTCATCTAAATCTGAAGCGTCTGTCTTTTTCAAGTCCATCTGTCTCTCTGACACTGTGTGCATGTTTTCTTAGATGGCTGAAGGTGCTTTTACTCGTCTGATTTGAACTCCAGTTTCAGACCACTAAGAACCGCTGCTGACTCACTCTACATCTGACAAGTTGAGCCTGCTGATTGCTCACTTCAGCCTCGCTGGTGTTACAACTTGCTGAGTTGTCAAGTCAACAGAAATGTCAACTTCAGTCAAGTTTTTAAAAATGAGAAACGGGGTTACTGCAGCCAGGAAACAGAAAACAAATTCAGTTAGCTGGTTTGTCGAGGTGCTTGAAAATGCATTTTCTGGGGGGTGAAAGTTCATCTGAACATGTGAAAATCTATTTATGATATTCAACCTTCATGTCAGTGTCAGTTCATGTCAGTTGAGTCTATCAGCTGCATCAGCTTTCTCCGACAAAATGCAGAATATTTCCGGCTGCAGGAATAGATAATGTAGAAATAAAAATGGAGACAACAAGAGACAGTGAAAGAGGACGTCTGCAAGATGAAGGAAAATGAGAGATTCGTTCACGGTGAGGGAGGAAGCAACAGAGACACAGTGAAGGAGGGATGAAAACAGATAAAGGGAACAGCAGGGGATGGAAGGCAAAAGCTTCTGTGAAATCAACAGCGAGAATGATGGAAACTGAGAGATAAACAGAGGAGCAGGAAGGCAGAGGAACGGGCAGAGAGAGTCACAGATAGAAATGATGGAAAAGGACGATAAAAACGACTCTGGAAATATGTTAAAAAGAAGTGAAATCCAGCAGACACTTAAAAGAGAAATTAAGAGAAAGGTGGTGCGATAAAAATGAGAAGCACTGAGGAGGATGGAGGGAGGAAGGAAGTGTAGCTGGAGGGAGTTGGCACACAGACAGGAGGTGCTTCATCTCTCCCTCTCTGTTTAATCTGCTAATGCACTCCCTGGATCCTGCAAAGGTGATGGAGGGAGAGAAAGAAGAAGAAGGAGGAGGAGGAAGAGAAGGATGGTTTGCTAATGAGAGCTAAGACTTCAGGCCTCATAAAGGAGAGGAAGGAGAGGGATGAAGGATGGGTGGATAGATGAGTGAACTAATGACACAGAGGGTTAATGGATGGATGGATGGATGGAGCTGGGTCAGCCCTTCCTACAAACAAGGTGGAGCGAAGATTATTTGGAAAGGCTTGGAGGATAAATGGATTTAATGGTGGTGCGTGCAGCATTTTAACATCAATAAATCATTAGCACATACATTTGGAAACATTAGTGTAATTGCTATGAATAAACAAGGCAATTTCTGGCAACATACTCTCCATGTTATACTGAGGGCCAGTGGAGTGGATTCTGCTGGCCTCTAATGAAGTGGCTGTTTTAAAACGTATACATTTTATTTTATAGATTTTCATAGATGGGTCAATGCAGATAAAATCATTGCAGTCTCCCTCCTTTGGGTATTGTGGAATAATATCTGTATAATTTTCTTTATGTGTAAAATAAAGCTGGTTCGACTTATAATAATTTGTTGAGTTAGGAAGGAACTTCAGTTGTTTCCACATTATAGTTTTGGTAAAAAAGATGAAGCTGACAACATTGTCCCATAATCAACAAGTTTTTTAGTGATACCAACAAGACATTTTCAGGTTGTAAAAACCTGAATCCAAGTGATCCATTGCTGGTTTTATAGCACGTCACCCGTTTCAACAGCCAATCAGGAAGTACTGAAATCAAGAAGCACCAACGTCAGCTGACAAAGTCAGTAATGGACAGACAGTACACCATCTCGTCCAGTTGCATTGATGTAAAGTCTCAGCTCAACTTGCCACAAATCTTTGGCCAGATCTGGATACCAGACGATGTCGTCTGTTTAGTTCAATTGAATTGCCAGAATTGCTGAGGGGCGTTTAACGCAAATCCACTGACGGCTTATTGCTTTATTAGGTTCTTCTACAAAGAACACCCTGTACATACAGTGGGGATTGGTGGAAAAATTCATCTGTAGATCTACTGTGACTCGTCATTGAAAGATTATGAATTGATGCAGAAAAGTCAATAATCGAAAATTTAAAACCCAGTTCTTGACATTCTGATCACTGTAACAGTTTTGTCAGACCGGCCTGTATGTCCATTACAGCTGGACCGATCGGATGATTCTTGAGTTTCGGTGAAGACGGCTGAACGTGAGCAACCGCACATGAAGAAGTCAATACTATGGAAACATTTTGGCTTGTGTGAGGTTGAAGGGAAGATTTACCTGCACAGGAGCAACACTGTGGATGCAAGTTTTAACTAATCATTACAAATATGCTATATTTTAAAAGTAGCAAACAGTTTTACAGTTCTATCGTTGCCCTCTGAACTGGAATTGAATCATGAGGTGCCAAGACTTACAGTAGTAAGAAGATTTCTCTGAAAGGAAGAAAGAATTTGAAGGAAGATGTACTGATTAACGGGGTTGTGGCAGGTTGTACGTGTGGCTGAATGTGCAAGAAGCAGGGATGAGAGGCGGGATGGACGGACAGCTGATGGATGGACGGAGAGAGAATTAGAGTCGGTCATAAATAGCTGACCGACAGACTGACCGCAGCGTGCACTTCCTAGAACAGATCAATACTAACCTGCCTCCACTGCTGGACTTTGTGTGTGTGTGATGTCATATTAAATGGGGCGTTCAGGGCCTTCTGGAGCCGACAGCTTCTGTTTTTAAGATACGATCACACTCATCCTGTCTGTCTTTGGTTTCTCTCATCGTCTCTTCTTGTATTCTCTCTTCCTCTTCTTTTCTTTCTGCGTCTTTCTGTCCTCCCATCCCTCTTTCCGTTCCTCCCTCCATCTTTTTTCATCCTCCCGTCTCTCTGTCAAACACGCTGTCTGTGTCTCACTGCTTCCATTATTCTTGATAAACTCTTGTAGTTCTATTATTAGATCTGAGAGAATGTTCGTGTTGGGAAATTGCTTATGCTGACCTAGTTTTAACACATCCTTGTAAACTTAAGATGTGAGAACACACACGCGCATACACACACACGCACACACACACACACACACACACACACACTTCTCTGCAGCACATACAGTCACACATCCCCTGCATGAAGCACATGTACAATCGTCTCATTTACGACTGAAGCAGTGAGAATGCACACAGACACAAACTGTTCACAATGTAAAGCTTCCTTATTGTAGATTCATAGAAATGTTACGACATCATCATTTCTTTTAGGATTTTTTTCTAATTTGTAACTTGTTCTTTTATTCTATCCCTCTAAAACTGCTATTTTTGCAAAGCCTGGTTACTTTCCTGCATGAAGCAGTGTCATCAGAATATTTTTTTTGGGAAGCGGATCAGCAATTTTCTTTAAACTCATTATTCATTCCAGGAATTTCATCAATGATCTGTGTTTGGCTTCCTACTATGAAAAAAAAAGCTTGAAATGGGAACTGGAAATGAACCGATGGAGGGAATTTATCTGCTTTTTTAATTACAACACACATAAAAAATGAACAATTTGGTATACAGCAGTGATGCTGGAGACTGTGAGGAAGGATCAGTGCCAATCTGTTGCATATTTTCTGGCCATTTATAAAAATACAAACATTTTTGAACAGTGTTATTCAGATTCTAAAGGGGAATTTATGCTACAGAATTCCCTGACTGTGTCATTATTCAGAAGGACATCTATCGCTTCAAAATCCGGATACAAGCATGGAAAAATACCATCACTGGCTTAAATGTGACCCTCTGAGTTCAAAACAGTGACTGGACGGAAAAACTGACTCATTATCTAAAGACTGAAGCAGAGACTCATGAAAGACTCTGGAGAAAAATGGAGAAAACATGGGTCGTGTTCTCAGCTGGTATGAAAAGAGAGAAAAACAGTTTATTTTTACTTATTTTTATTTTTATTTACTGTTGTGTACTTTGTTCATACAATACTAACTGACAAATGAACAAATAAAAAGTAAAAAAGCTAGAAAAAAAGAAAAGAGTTTTCAGTTGCATTCATAACAAAAAACTGACCTGTGAAACTCTTCTGTTGAGCAGCGGTGACTCAGAAACATCTTTAATCTGATTAAGAATAGACTGTTTCCCAAACTTGCAAAGATAAGTCGTGTATTTTTCTGTCTTTAAATAAATTCTTGATAAGAAGCTGCAGAAAAGCGCTGCCATCTGTTCCCTTTGTTTTCTGAGCAGCAGTCATATTTTTCTTTCATGAATGTATTTGAAACAGAGAGAGGTGCTTATTTTCAGTTTATTTCAAATCCCCCGACGTTTCCTGATTCATCCAAATCACCATAAAATACAAATTACAAAAATGAAAAAACTAAACAAGGAAAAAAACAAATGATATCTCACCATCCCAGTACAGCAGATCTGGAGCTGCTTTCTAGCAGTCAGACGCTCCCAGTAAAAACTGGGCAGGTGTCTGTGAGGAACGTGGTGGTTTTCAGAGGAAGTAACAAATTCAATAACAGTGTTGAACATAATTGTTGACTGCAAAATGTATTTTTCAGAAAACTTTTTTCTTTTACTCCACACATTTTAACACAAATATCTGAACTCTCTGTTTGTATTTTCAAAACAGGCTCGAGGAAAATAATTATTTGTATTTTCAAAACAGGCACGAGACCAAACACAGAAAACTATTTACTATGAAAATCACCATGAAAGACAAAAAATACTTTTGACAAAAAAGGACGTAAACAAGACATGGGATGAAGATGTAAAAGACACAAAAAAGAAATAAACAGCATAAAAACAAGACAAAAATAACATGAAAGATATAAGATGGAAAAGATATTACAAGAAGAAAACAACACAACAAGATGCAAACTAACAAGAATAAAATGACGTAACAAAACAAACAATGTGACATAACAAGATCTAAACTAAGTAACAAAGAAGAAATGGTGTAACAAGATGTAAATGACATAAGAGGATGAAAACAAAAAGATTTAACAAGACGGCCATGGTTCAAAAGACGAAGAGATGAAACGGACAGAGAGGGAGACTTGAGCTTGGATTAAAAGTGAGATTCAGTTGGGACTCGGCACCAAAAAAAACATTTTCTGCAGTAAAATCTGCTGGAACTACTTCAGAATCTACCTAAACTTCGTTCTTTTCCTCTAGTAAGAAAGTAGCTCCAACATGAACCTGTGGATTATCCTCAGTAACCAGGTCATGATTTCTGAAAAGAGACACTGGTTTTGGATTTTTTAAATGTATTATTTCAGCACTTTGAGCACCACAGGACATGTGCTGTTTGGTCCCATGATATTTGTTGAAACCTCTACGGCTGATATCTCCAAAACTCTGCAACTCACACCAAAAATATCTAGATAGATTTTTAATTTTGGGGTGAACTGTCACTTTAAAGTTGTTGTGGATAAATTATTTTGCCACGGTTAAATGGATTAACACATAGATATTTCTATGGATTAACATGTATATGTGTGTGTGTTTTTCTACATTAATATCCTGGCATCACAAACAGTGTTGAACATAATTGATGATGCATGTCTTCACTTTAAATAATCTGTAATCAACTATACCTGTCTGAAAATCTATACAAATTAACATGTTTTTTTGCTAAATGCACACAGAATCGCTGCATATCGTCTTTTAATTTCTGTCACTGGCGAACATGAAGTGAACATTATTGATTCTCATTTTCTGTGGTAAACGCGTCGATCAAAGAGAGATTTCAGTCAGACTGGAGACGTATCAGGATATGTGTCATGTGTTGCCAAAAAGTCTAAAAATAGAGACTTTGTTTTTTCATGGCAGTTATTTGAAGGCATCTCGTCTTTTCTTGCTCTGTGGTGCCAAATCCTGTTACAGGATTGAGTGGAAAAGTAGCTGCAAACAAACAAAGGAGAAGTGCTGTATGTTTTTTGAGGATGGTGCCAGCCAGACGGCGTTTCTGAACGCCTGACGCCGATGCAAAGCCTCCATACGCTTTGACCACACGGCTTCCTCTGAATTCCAGCTGTAAAATCCATTTCCAGCCACAAACCAGCAGGAGCCCGGTCCTCCATTAGGTTTGATGAGGCGGAGAATGTGGTGGGGAATTGAGCGAGCTTAGTACATGTGCAATTTAGATCCTCTGTGTGTGTGTGTGTGTGTGTGTGTGTGTGTGTGTGTGTGCGCGCGCAGGGTGATGTTGTTTGTGCCCAAAACATGGCAACTGTGGCTTTGGCAACATAACTGTGTGGTTTTAAGAGGCAGACTTTCTCTCTCTCTGTTATTTTCTTTGGTTCTGTCTCCATCTCCATCTCTTCGTCCCTCTGTCTCTGTGTCTGTCTGTCTTTGTCTCTGCAGTTGCAAGTGTGAGAAAAGTGTCTCTTAAGCAGAATCACTGGAAACGACTGCAGCATTGTTCTAAACAAGAGCAAAGATCAAGAATCTTTTCATGACACGGCACAATAACAACAACGCTTTTTTTACCTCTTGATCATTCTGCACTTGTGTTTTTGTTTGGGGCTTATTTTGATGTTTTATTTCTCTTCCTATCTTCCTCCCTCCCTCTCCTCCTCCTCCTCCTCCCTCTCCTCCTCCTCCTCCTCCTTATGCTACCATCTGAGTTACTGAAATATTTAACAAGGCCCGAGCTATTTTGGGAACGCCTGCCATTCCCTCTGTAGCTTAGAATCGCAACCTAATGGCTCTGGACCCGAGGACTGACTGAGCGCACGCAGGCTGCGCCGATGCACGTTATGAAACCTCCAAATTCTTCAGGTCTGGGAGGTGAAAAGTGGTCTAGTCTCCATGAATCATACTGAGTCTGCAGGACAAGTGGGGAACAAATAGTTCCACATTCGACGTGCCTGTCTCTCAGTTAGAGTGAGTTAGTGAAAACAGGTCAGGTTACGACTCGGATGAATTCAGTTTTTACTTTTCTGTAGTGTCTTTAACAGTCTACAGTGCAGGTGAATCAGGATGAACTGTACTTTGACCGTTTCCTCTGTGTGACCCAGTGAAATTTTGGTTTTTATTTAGATTTAGTTTATCCACAGACTGAGGGTGTAAAAGGCCTCATCATCACTCTTACAGCCTGCAGGAGGAAGACACACAGAGTCTGTGGGTTTTGTAGCTTTACTTCTTGTTGTTGTCATTTTAAACCTTTTTGCTCATTAAGCTCAATAGTTGTTCTGAACCTTTGTGTAGTTTTGTGTCTTGTCGTGGTCATCTTGTGTTTTTCCTCCCTGTCAGAGAAACAAGCCTGGTGCTCCGGATTAAATCAAACCAAAAATGAAAATAACACTTGTCATTTTTTGTCTCTTTGTGTGTCTGTAGTATTTTTTTGTTTCTTTGTGGTTGTGTCGCTCCTATTTATAGACATTTTTAAAACTCATTGAGTTTTTTTTTTTTTGTCTCTTCATAATTAATTGTGTCTCTTGTCAGTTTGTGTCTTTTTGTAGTTACTTGTGTTTCTTTGTTGTCATTTTGTGCCTCTTTGTATTTAATATGTATTTTTTTGTGGTCATTTTGTGTGTCTTTGTAGTTGATTTATGTCTCGCAGTTGTTTTTCTCCTATTTGTAGTCACTTCTTGTCTTTTTGTAGTTCATTTTTGTTGCTTTGACGTTGTTTTGCTCCTTACTGTAGTCGTTTTGTGTCTCCTGGTGGTCATTGTTTGTCTCCTTGTTGTTAAGTTGTGTCTCTTTTTGAAGCCCAGGAGTATAACTGGGAGCTGTGCCCAGTACACCCAGTATACCCAGTAGAACGACTCAGTCTTCCGTCCATGGAGTTGTATTTGTTTTATTATATTATTAACTCAAGTAGCTGATTAAAACATTATGTCATGTTGTAAACTTTGTTGGCAGCTAAATGCATGAACACGTAGTCTGGCAGTAAAAAACAATTTAACAAGATTTTCCACGTGTTCAACCGCTGTGAGCGTTTCTGTGGTTCTAACAGTCTGACAGTCACATTCTTCCATTAAACTTTCATTCACGAAGTGAAGAAACGATAAACTGAGGTGCCTCATCAACATGTAGATAAATAGAAGTATGGGATCAGACTCGATATCAAAGGACTTGGACCAGGATCAAGACCAAAAGAATTTGATGAAGACGTCCTCGTTATCATCTCATTTGAAAGTCTGAGCTGCACTCATGTGGCCAATATTTCAGTCTTATCTGCCCTGCAGTGCATCCTCTTTCTGAGTTCAGCAGCAATCTGTAATAAAAGTTCATTTCTGGTTATGTGTACTGAGAGTACAATTGGTTTTTTTTTCTTCTTCTTCTTTTTGTCAGCAGGCGAAAAGCTTTGAACAATGACAGTACGTCAGTGGATCTCACTGTCAGGGAAATGAGCCTGGTGCTCCGAAATAAATCAAACAGAATATGAAAATAATACTTGTCATTTCCTCCCTACACTGAGCACTCAGTCAGTAAAACAGAGCGAGAAGGAATGAAAAGTATTTAAAGGACAAATCGACACATTTTTCTGTTGAACAAATGACTTGATGCTCTTCTGTGTCCTCAAGCAGGGTGGAATAATTCTGTGAGAAATGTGCAAATATTATCTAATCCTGTGCTGATGTGAGCGGAGAGAAAATATAGAGCAGGATTACAACTGATGAGTCACAGCGCTGACTGAGGAGAATGACTCATCAGCTTCGCTAATGCCGTATCCGACATATTATGTCATAAAAATAAAACAAATGAGTGGATACTCAGTCTGAAAGTTATTAGCATAAGGGTAGTAAATAGCTGAATAAATCTGCAGCCTCAACGTGAGTAAATTAAATGCAGACATAAGATAAACGATGTGACGTGAAGATGAATATGAGGCAGTGATGTAAATAAGATTACAGTCTCAAGATGCATTCAGTCATATCAGTTACAGCTTCAATATTTACCTCATACAGGGAGGAGGAGGGGGGTGTTTGTATTCACACTGTTGAATTAGTTTTCAGAGTTAATTAATCAAAATAGTTTTGACTGCAGGGAATCATTCAGTCGATCTGTTTCTCCCTTAAAGGGATAGTTCTGCTTTTTGGAGTGTGGTTTTGTGAGGCAGCAGGAGGACCGCTGGTGGAAGCAGAGCAGGGAGAAAACTCAAAAATTTCAAGGCAAAGGACTGCAATAGATTTTTTCTTTTAGTTTTGAGCCCAACCTAAATTCTTATGTTATGAAAAAGTTAGTTATCTTTTGTTGAGATAATTTACTTTTCTTTTTTAGATAAACTTACAGCTTTGAATTTTACAAACTCAAAACATTGTATTCAGAAAAAAAAGGGACACAGGTTGGAGTTAAACCAGTGGGTCAGTGGGTCATGAGACAAACGCTCCTCCAACTGAGCTGCAGGAGCGTCCCGAATGAGGGTTAACATGTTAGTTAGAAACTAAATGAACCCTTAAAAATTCTATCCCATTTAGACCCCAGAATATGTTTAAAAAATATAAATATAAGTACCAGAATTATCCTTTAAGGTTAAGAAAAGGCGGTGGTTTTGATTAGATGTCAACAGTAAACTTTCCCTGTGTTTACAGAACCTTTAGACTCTGAGTACTGTGGGAACCTGTGATGTGAGGAAAGATTAATCCTACTTTGCAAAGAGCAGGAATTATTTTACAAAAACTAATGAAAGACATTGTCAGGGAAATGTTCTGATATGTTGACAGATACGTTCTTTAAGAATTCTTTTCCATAACTACATCATTTTTAATCCAGACAATGATTCCCTCAAAACATATTATGTTGATTTATGTTCCAAAAAGTTTAATAAGCATCATTTTTATTGGAGAAAGAGTTTTTTTTACTAACCTGCTCTGACACTGAGACTTCAAAGACGATGACAAAAAGTTCACACATTATTTGAAAAATTTCACTGGAACCAGAGACAACTGGTTCCCAACCCGGGGTCTGGGCCCCGATTAGGGGGCGCTAAAAGGACTTGTCTGCTCTGAGGTCCTCAAAACCGGATTTGCACACGTTAACCGAAATCCCAATTTCTATAAAAGTCTGTATACAAAAGTATTTAAAGCATAATAATGAATAAATTTCTGTGTAAACTCTGTGATTTATGACCCGTACTGCAGCCAGCCTCTAGGGGGCGATCAAGGTTCTTTGGCTTCACATTTAGAGACCTTTGATGTTGTCAATTTCTATATGTTCAACCATGTCAACAGAAACATTTATGTTGCGAATAAGTAGCATAAAAACATAATTTCAGGGAGACAGGATTTGCTAGTAAAAGCCTCTGATAGTGCAAAGACGACCAGAAACTCACGCAGTATTTGAAAATTCACAACATAAACTGCATTGAGACACATTGCTGGGCGGGTAGGTAGGAAGATAAACTGGTTCTGATTCAACTTACACAGGTTCTGCTGCAGGTTGGAAGAGTCCACAGTCAAGTGACATGAATCATTAAAAACTTTTTCAATAGTTATCAGTTGCTAAAATTTAGGCCCAAACACCAAGTATTCCACCTCCTCCTGCAGGTCATGAACATCTCTTCATGCTTTTAAACACTCTCCCGTCAGCACTGAGCAGCGAGCGTTTAACAAGTGCCTCTCGACACACCGGCTACAACTGTTGCAGTTCACTCAGAGGGCCATAAATTATCTGTGCAGTAAATCTCAGTCTGCTGAGCCGAGTCTTGATCCATTTAATTTTCTTTTCCTCTCCTCTGCTGCTGCTTTTTTATTTATTTGTTTATTTTGTGATGTTTTTTTTCCCCTTTGGATCTGTCTGTGAGGACATTTGATGGACAGAAAAAGAGAAACAAATGGACTGTGCACTGAGGCACCAGAGAGCAGAACATATCGACATACTGTAAGTAGCATCTTTGTGTGCATGTGTGTGCGTGTGTGTGCGTGCACACATGCAGCAGCTGATCCAGCTGTCAGTCACACTAACAGACAGCAGCTTCCTGTCTTTGTGTCTCAAATTAAAGTTCAGAGCACGGCCGGTCCTGCTTTCTCTTTTCAGCTCTCCTGTTCTTCCATCTGTCTTTTTTATGTCATTTCACCCCCTCGGTCTCATTCTTCTTATTCCTCATTCCCTTCATCATGATCTGTATTCTGCACAAACACTTGGTCCTGGCTGGTATTAGGCTCACAGCCCAGTCAGGGAGGAGGTGGAGGTGGAGGTGGGGTTTGGTGGGTGGGGGCCCTCGGCTGCTTCGATCACTGCTTGCTTATAATAACAAGGATTATGAAAGGCTCATAAATGAGATTGGAAAAACAGATATAGCCTGTCGTGTCTCAGTGTGTGTGTGTGTGTGTGTGTTTGTGTTTGATGTGCACAGATTTAGATTGGAGTCGTGAATAGATGAGAGCACATGTGAAGTGTGTGTGTGTCTTCATGTGTGAGCGAGGGGATGATGTTTACTTTAAATAAGTCGACCAGCTCGCCGTGTTTGTTTACATGCGTCAGCGTCGGATGTTTGAGTAATGAAAATTCAGAAACCAGAACACAAGCAGGCGTGCAGGTAGAGACGTCGACGGCAGCGGCGTGCGGCAGCAGAAAAGGCCTGAGGTTAGTTCTATATTTGCTCTGTCAAGACAACACTATCTGTTTGCTCAGTTGGGACAAACTTATTGACTGCCGCTCAATGGATTTCTCATCCCGCGGTGGATCGAGCCCTCAAGGTCAAAGACGATCCGTTCGGCCTGAAAAGAAAGCTGCTCTCAAATTGTTGTTCAAGTCTTTGCGCAGCGTCGCTGTGAGTTTATGTGTCCAGTAACATTTTATTTGAAGGGCTGTGTCATTAAATCATGTCCTGACACCTGTCATGAACATGAGATGGATGTTTATGACTTTTGTCACAAAAGTTTCATTTTGTCATTTGGTCTCATGCTGTTTATATTATCTTCACACCTCTAGAACCAGTGTATTACAGTTACTAACTGTGGATGCATGTGAGCAAGAAAAACTTTATTTATACAGCACATCATTTCATGTGGACACATGAGTGAGTGAGTCATGGAAGTTCCAGTCACAAGAACAGATGCATAAAAAAAATACTGGACTTAAAACCAATTAAGATACAAAATAAAATAAGATCAGCAATTGATCAGTGAAATAGTAAGACATGAGAATAAAAGCCATTTAAAAAGGAAGAAAAGGAAAGATAGAAAAGTTTCATAGTTTTCATATTTGATATTAATAGTTATTGATGATGTAGGTAGTGAGTATCTGCATGTTGTGTCCTCCAACGGGTTGAAGCAGCTAATGTGATAAAATGAGTAAAAATTACAACAGTTTTTGACCAAATAGCTTAATATATCAGCAATATAGCATGGATGACTTTGATGATTTTTTGATAATTACTGACCAATTACTGGATGAAGGCAAATTACAGAAGAGCTAAAACAGTTTAGTAAGTTCAGAAAAATGCATCACTTTATTGTAATGCAGTCTTTAAAAACAGGAAGAGACAATATCACAATATAACTATATCCAGACTCTATCATGATACAATATAATATTGATATAGCCTTAATAATAAGATAAAATGAAATCATTTCAACCAACAGTTGACTAATAAGAATATAAAAGCATATGAGGTGAAAGAAATGAGTGTAACGGAAATAAAATCAAAAATCATTTTAAAAGACGACAAAGAGACTCACATTACTGGTTATGTTCCAGTGGTTTGCAGCATAAAAACTGAAGCCAGGTTCACCAAGTTTTGTTGCTAACTCAGTTAAATAAGTAACACCAGCTACAGATAACAGCAGACAGTGGTTAACCTACGTTAGCAGTAAGTAAACTAGCCAACCGCTATTTGTCTATTTGGTAACTCTGAAAGCTAAATCGTCTTGGTATTTAACAGGTCATACAACGTTTATCTTGATGAAGTCCAGGTACGACTCGACTCGAGGTCAAGGAAAATATTTATGACACACTTCTAATAGTCTCATGATGAACACGTCATGACTGTTTAATGTCGAGGGCTGCACGACTAATTGTAAAAAACAACAACAAAAAAACAATCTTGTTGTGATTTCAATCTTATCTCTAAAGGATGACAGTGCTGCATTCACGTGTCGACTTATTTGTTGTACAGGGAGTCATAATCTGCCAGCAGAGCTTTGGCATCGCCATAGAACTGCGAGGTAACGTTATACGAATCTCTAGAACCACCTCAAACGCCACCATATAAAGTATGAGTTAACAATGAAGGACACGCAAACTACATCACGAAATCCCAGTCGCCAAACCAAACAAACCTCAAAAACACAAACATTATGTTCCAAGAGACGTTAAGCTTTAAGTCAGGCACTTCTGTTTGTTTAAAATGTTTCTTGCATAAAAAATTAAGATTTATGTGAGAGAATCGTGATCTCAATCCTGATTCGTGAATTCTGATTCGTGAATTCTGATTCAGGAATTGTGCAGCTTTAAGTTCTTTAAGTTCAATAATGTTAAATTGTCAAAACAAAGACATTTCAGTCAGACATAATTGACCAAATGACACTTAATGACAACAGTAATATTCATGTTAGGGGTGTCCCGATCCGATTATTGATATTGGATATCGGTCCGATATCAGCCAAAAAACCAGTATTGGATTTTATCGGACTGCATCTAAAATCTCCGATATAAGCACTCTGATAAGCATCCATTTTCAGCTCCAGCACTTCTATCCATAGGTGACTCTGGCTGCTGACTGTTGTTCTCTGTTTGAGTAACATCACTTGATCAAGCCTTTTCTAACATTCCACACTACAAAATAAGTAATAAAAGTATGTATGATTCGTGCTGATATCGTATCGGATCGATATCGGCCAATACTCAAGGT
The DNA here is from genome assembly GCF_056507025.1 of Lutjanus erythropterus. Taxonomy (NCBI): domain Eukaryota; kingdom Metazoa; phylum Chordata; class Actinopteri; order Lutjaniformes; family Lutjanidae; genus Lutjanus; species Lutjanus erythropterus. The sequence continues at coordinate 47,416,968 of NC_139318.1, read as the reverse complement.
TGCAATATCGGTACCGTATCAGAAGTGAAAAAGTTGTATCGGGACATCCCTAATTCATGTCCTTCATGTTCATGTCCTCCTCTACACAGCCATGTGTTACAGTGTGTCCTGCTGCCTGCAGAGACAAAAACCTGAAAGAAAAAGATTAAAAGAAAGAAGAAATGAAAGACAGAAAGAGCAGCGTTTCTGTGACCGTTTCTGTTTCCTGCAGGCTGTTTGCATTCAGGTACTGAGAGTCAGCACATATGTTCTGTCTCTACTGAGTTAGCATTTATAAGCTGCTTTCTCCCTCACTTTCATCTCCTCCTTTCTCCTCTCTTTCCTTCATGTTTGTCTTTCTTGTTTTGTCTTTTTCTTTGACCTCTTTTTACAATTCCCCTGTATTTCTGTGTTGCTTTTTTTTTGCTGCCAGGATTTTTTCCTGCAGACCAGTGAAGCTTGATGCAGATCTGTCTCAGTAATTCATACATATTCCACCCTCCACTTACCTCCCACTCTTTCTTTTCCACCAGTCTGTCTCTCTCTCTGCTTCAGTGACACGAGCAGAAAACTGCAGAAATTTACAAACAGTCTTTAACACACAAACACTCACATCTATTCCAGGAGAAAAAGGGTTTGACGAAGCGCAGCGATGAGGATTTTTGCAGGAATCCGACATTATGTGCATGTCATCAAGTCAATACTGTTCAGCGTCATTTGCCCCTTGGTTGATTTCATTTTCAAGTCACAAAATTGCACAACTCTGCAAAAATAATGAAGCGTAACTAACAAAATTGAGAGAGACAAATCGAGGCTGGAGGTGCTGCTTTAAAACAAAGTTAGATGTAAAAGGATCAAATGTTTTGTATCTAAAAAACAGAAATATATTTAGCTGAGTCTCTACTCAGCTGTCAGAGCACGTGCGCTAACTGCTGGCTCAGTTTGTATTGTGTTTTTTTTCACAGCACAAAGCTGTCAGATGACTAACAGTCAGAGCATATGTTGTGAGTTTCATTTTAAAAGCACACAGCAGCTCTGAAAAAAAAAAGATTACAGTTGCCTTAATTTTAACAGCAGTAAAACAAAACATTTAACTGATTTATTCTGTTTGTGGGTGACAGTTTTTGGCATTGAAAGTTCACCCAAAAAATTAAAATTCACTCACTTTCTACTCAGAGGTTTATTTTGTTAGTCCACAACACTCTGCTGGAGTTTCACAGGAAAGCGCTGCAGAATCTCCCAAACAATGAAGTCAATTGTGATCAGTTTCAAACGTAAAAAACAACTGAAAAAAAAGCCTCCATACTGCTCATCTGGTTTAATCCATGGAATGAAGTTTCCATGGAATTGGAACATAGAACGTTGTCGTAACATTGTGCTTTGACCTTTGACCCTCTTGCTCACACATCCATCGTGCTCTGTAGTGTGAAATTTGAAACAAAAAAGAAAAGTTTGCAATTTAAAATGCAGTTTAATGCTTGAATGCATTGTCTTAATCTATCGGTTTTGTCTTGGCGGCTCAGTTGATGTGACGCAGTTTCCACCACATGGATTGTTGTGGGGCAGAATAGTCAGAAAAGCATGCCGGCTCTCATGCTGAAAAATATGACTGGATGCAGTAGGACGTCAAGGTATTTATAGGACACTGGATTTGACATCCTACTTATATTTTTCCCGAAAATGACACATTTTCTATCCTGGGAACAGAAGCTCACTATCCCGGTGTATGTGGGTTCCAAACCTGACTGCTTCAACATTTTAATGAACATAATTTAAACTGCACCTGGTTCATGCAGCTTGACTTTCGCTGCAGCTGGAGGATGAAATGCTCAGCAAAGTTCAGTCTGTGATCCGTCACTGAACAGCCTCATGGAAGTGATAGTTCACAATTACTGATAATTTTAAACTAATGAAGTTATTTTGAAATAGTTTCAAACAAGTCATTTGGTGTTTCCAGAGTCATGATATTGAACTGAGACAGATAACATATTCTGCTGGTGTTCAGAGGCTGCAGCACGCACTTTGCGCTATATACAGTCGGCTTAATAAAGTTAATGATCACTCAAAGGTGAAAAGCAAAACTGTAAAAAAGCTCCCAGTCACTTGGTGTGAGGCTTCAGATGGATTCTTCAGGAGTTTTTGGCATCTTTCTTCAGAGAGAGGCGTTTTTTTCCCACAGCAAACTGCTGAAGGTAAATCCATCACATGCTGCAGTGTTTCACCCAGATTTTTTTGGATTACGTATGAATTCACTGTTGTTGAAACTCTGGGCTTTCACCTGGAATTTTATCTGAGATTCTAAATGTTGCAGCGCATTTTATCCCTCTAGCACAGCGCACAGTTTAAATCTTCATTGTTTAATATTTTGAAGTATTTCTACACAAACCTGGTGGCAGACGTGTTGTGTGTCTCATTCAGACGATCTGATACTGTGTAGAAACTGTAGTCTCTCAAGCGTCTTTAAGTCTCTGCGTTGCTCAGTAAGAAGGATATAAAGTCTGCCAGGTAAGACAGGCTGTTTGGACAAAGGTATTATAAGCACATGTGACATTACAACAAAGGTCCATAAATGTGTTGTCGTCTCTGATATGAGGAAATGCGTCGAAAGGTCAGTTCGTCTTTGATGAGACATCGGTGGAAACGATGTGGGGATGAAGGAAGTTTGAATGTCGTCCGTGTCAGTAATTTAGAAACCTGGACCAGAAACAAAGGAGTAAAATTTGGACGTGAAAGAACTTAAATTGGCTGCGTGTTTGTGTGTGTGTGTGTGTATACAGTGAAACACAGGAGGGAATTTATGCTGAGTAAATTCCCAGAGGCCCTAGGCTGTGTGTGTGTGTGTGTGTGTGTGTGTGCGTGTGTGTGTGTGTGTGTGTGTGTGAGACAGCAGGAGAGAGGTGGTGTGTGTATGCAAATATGCACGTTTTGCATTTGAAAGTGTATAAATTTGTGCATATGCATGTTTGCTTTTTGTGCGTATGTGTGTTACATGCATTCATTAATATGGATGCATGTGTGTGTGTGTGTATGTTAGTGTAGGAGTGTGTGTATCAGAGATCTATACCCTGAACTGAGAGCACCTCCCTGTTAAAAGCTATTGATCCGTCCATCCCTCTCTCCACCCTCCTCCGTCCCGTCTCTGTCTCTCTGGGGTGGTCTCGGGTTCTCTGAATCATTACTGTATGGAGACAGAAGGATGGAGGCAGGGAGACGAGGATCATATGACCCACCAGAGGGGACATGGTGATGGAGGAAGGACATGGAGAACTGAGAGTCGGGTCATATAACAGAGAAAAAGGGTACGAAGAGCTGGAAGGATAAAAACAGATAGAGAGAGACGGCAGGACGAGGATGGAAGGATGGAGATGAAAATGAAGAAGGAGAGAAAATAGTTATAAGAAAGAGGAGAGGAATCAAAGAGGAGTGTGGAGAGGTGGATGATGGGAACTGACAGGAGGATGTGGGTGCTGATGGGAGTAATTTAACACTTCAGCTCGATTGTGGGTCAGGAGGGACCCCGCAGTCGTCCTTCAGACGTACTAGTGAGGTCAAAAACATGAACTGAAAATCAACTCAGACTTGACTTTAAATGCTGCAATCTAATGATATTAATTAGAGCTGCATCAATTAATCGATTATTGATCACCTATTGGATTAATCACCAACTATTTTGATAATCGATCACTCATCTTAGCTGGAGGCAAAGAAAATCCCTAAACACATACAGTAAGCTTGCTCTAGTTACCAAGTTTTGTTTGCAATGACTGAACAACAGCTGAGTGTTTTTGTTTTTTGTTTTTTTTTAACATGTCCGGTCTCTCGCTCTCCAGGACCACGAGTCTTACTTGAAAACCTCATTAACCAATGAGAGCAGACTGACCGACCTGTACACGCTCACTCAATGGATGGAACTTTTTCTACAGCTGCCATGTGGTTGGATGACTAGATGAATCTATCAGTCGAGTCCTTTGCTGGTTGTGTTTTTTTTTTGTGGCGATTTTTGCCGTTTTGTTTAGCTCAGGTAGAGTGACGGGCTCAGGATGCTGCTGCTGGCTGGAGGACGGCGCGCTGCACGTTTATCACGGTCAATTAAAGATTTAGTGGTGATTGTTCTAACACTGTGGAAGACTGAACAAGATGGTTTTAGTGAGTTTTATTCTGTTTGTCTTAAGAGTTTAAATGAAGTGTGTTTTAAAGCATTAATGAGCCAAAGCTGATCGGTTGTACTAGCTGTGTCTTGATACGGTAACTATCGTCTCCTGTCATGTCATTAAATCTGGTTCTATCTCACACAATTAAACTGGCTTAAGCTTGTACACCAGACTGGAAACACAAAGCCAGAAACAGACCCAACCTTATTGGCAAATCATGCAAAAATGTTCCTCACAAGTTCCCCACATCCACGGTGACTCTGAAATGTCTTGTTTTATCTGTCAAACAGTTTAAGCTTGAAAAAGCATCAGTTTACTGTCACTGAAGAGTAAAATCCAGAAAACATTCAAATCTGAGTTGCTGGAACCTGTGAGTTTTTGGCATATTAGCTGATATGAAAAGGAAGGAAGGAAACAGGAGGAATTATTATAGCAGACAGAACCTGATTCAATCTGCAAATAGAAACTTTATTGTTGTAAGACAGACTTGGAGAAAAACACGTGACCCACCACAAAATTTTTAACACAGACACACATAAACAAACAGTTAGACATGCACACACACACACACACACACACACACACACACACACACAGAGCAGCAGTGAACCACGATGTAACAATGGATGGGTTTGCAGTTGCAGTTGTCTAATTGAAGGACATGTTTAAGTGCTCATTAAACTGTATTACTCAACCCAGCCATTACATTGTCATCAACACTTCACCTCAGTCTGAATTATTAGGTGTGACATGTAATTTTCTACTCTCTCTCTGTGTGTGTGTGTGTGTGTGTGTGTGTGTGTGTGTGTGCGTGTGCGTGTGTGTGTGCGCGCACTTCAGATTCGCTTGCTTCTGATCATAAAATGTAATCTCTGCTGAGGGGAACAGTCGAGCCCGTCCTCTCCAAATCCTCCTGGCTGTCACTCTGCTGCCGTCACCAAATTACAAAATGAAGTGGAAATGCTGGCGCACAGTTTGCTGCTGTTGTGGCAGCTCTGTGACAAAAATACACCTTCAATTTCTCAACTGAAAAACCACTCAAAACACTGAAAAATCTCTATTTTTTCTGATTTTTTCCCAGAGCTGATTACAACAATTTGCATGTACATGTGGTAGCTGCAAGTAGACAAAATGATTGAAAGTTTAGAGCTGCGACTCACAAGTACATTCTTGATTGACTATTTTGCTGATTATTTTGTCAATTAATCAATAAGTCAGTGTTTCCCCAAGGTTGACTGCTTTGTGAACTGTTCAAAAAACACATAAATGAGTTATACTGTATTTTATAAGTCTTCCTGTGTTGGTCTTGTAGAGCTGGGAGTATTTCCTCTCTGCAGCCGAGATGGATCAAAGCTCCTCCTGCTTGTCGGAGGTTGCAGTTGTATCAGCAGGAGAGCTGCTGGTGCTACAGGCAGGACCAGCCTCCCTTCATCAGCAGCAAAACTTTAGCATCCACGCGACCATCGCCAGATTCAGAAAAACACAGATAGACAGTGATGTAAAGTAAGAAATTATTTGTGTGATCAGCTGTAATAAACCCAAAGATTCAGCTCATAATCACAGACAACGAAGAGCAGAAAATCCCAGAATAGAGAAGCTGGAACTAATGAATGTTTGACAGATTTGCTCAGAAAAAAATGACACAAACGGTGATTTGGTTATCAAAATAGTTGCCGGGCAGAAGATGTCAGACACAGAACTGTCTGTTTGCACGACAGCATGACGGCGGTGATTGACAAGAGCTGAATGCTAAAATGTTTGTATTGATGATTGACAATTTCTTTGAGAAGTAAACATGATTCCAAACAAAATCCAAATATAAGAGCCACTTTATACACAGTCCACATCTGCTGCAGCCTGGTCTCCCCACATGGTCTGAATAACACGCCAGCGTCTTAAGTCATTTTGTCTGTTATCACGATGTCTGTTTTTCTTTTTGTTTATTATTTCATAACAGTCACTGTGGTGCAGAGACGACGTGTAATTTTACTCCTGAATGACAGAAAAAAACTAAAAGAACAGTCTGCGATGGAGGAGGTGGCAGGATGGATGGGACAAACACACACAGGAGCCAGGAGACAGCTGTGTGTGTCCTGTGTTAAAGGTGCCAAAGTGGTTCTTCCTGAAGGGCTGAGGTTCTACCCAGAACCATGTGCTTCTGAAGAACCATTTTTTGAAGAAGGCATTTGTCGAAGGTTCTTTGTGAGACTTAAGGTTCCATTGAAAACACTTTTCATCCAAAGAACCCCTCTTAGAAGAAAGTGTTCTTCAAGGATTGTTGAAATCCTTCTTGGAGGAACCCCTTGGGTGAAATATCAAAAGGTTCAGGTCCTTTTTCCGGTTCTGTTCAAGTTCCTTGGGACTGTTTGCAGCCCATATTTCCACCAGTTGTGAGTGGAACCATTGTAACAGAGGATGTCATCAGCAGTGGACACTGCACAGTGCACAACGAACCTGCAGAACATGACACGCCCACTTTGGTTCCCAAGGAAAACCTGCATTTTTAAAAAATATTTAAGGTGGGAACCAAGTTTTTGAACCAGGTTATTTTTGTTTGAAATGCTCAGATCAGTTCAACTTTAGGTGCTTGAACCGTAAGAGCGGCGAGTTCATGTTGGTGGAAAAGACGCTGTGGAATATAAAAACGTTCTCCATAGAACCTCCTGTGTGGGTTCTTGCTGGCATCCTTAGAAGGTGGAACGCTTCTCAGTAGAACCAGAACCATTGCATCGTAAAAAGTGTTCTCTGTAGAACCTTTCATAGGGATTTCTAGGTTTAACCCTCTCTGAAATGGTTCCAAGTGGAACCTTTATTAAAGGTTCTAACAGGAACCAAAAATGTTCCCCAGTGGGGACAAGCAGAAAAACTGTTTGGCACCTTTATTTTTAATTTATATTTTTAGTTTATATTTAGAGTTTATATGTCAACTTTTCCTGACATGGAGTTTAAAAAGCAAACAAAAATCAATAAATCATAATATTGCAATAATTGAGAATCTCACTGCACATCAATCAGCACCTAAATATCTTCATAATATTGAACTGGGAGATATCGTCCCGGCCCGAGTATCGACTCCTTAAAATGTGTCTCAGAATGTAGCATTGAACTTCTGTTTGAATAATAAAAGTTTAAAACTTCAATGTTGAATTGCTCAAAGTGATCAATATCTTCTCAGAAGGAATCTGTGATGCTGTGAGGTCTTTTGATTTGAAGGTAGAAACTGAAAAGAGAAAATATCGGGAAAACCAGCTGAGACTCGCTGAACTCGCCTTGGCACCTGAACTAAACGTCGGTGAAAATTCATGCATGGCATCGAGAATCTGTCTCCATATCTCGCTCACCTGCCTCGAGCAAGAGCGAGCTTAATTTCATGCCCTGAAAATAAAGTTTTCATCGCAGCGCATAACGCGGCGAGCATGTATAAATAGAGCGGTCCTGTGATCCTGACAGGTTTGTGTACTGATCTGTTGTTGTGAAGGCTGCAGGCTGACCGGTCATGTGCTTCAAGAAGAAAACCACCACATTCCTCTTTGATCAAATCTGCAGACATGAGAGCTCACTCAGAAACTGAGATAAAGAGAGAAAAGACGAGCGAGGGGAAGAAACATGGAACATAGTGTGACTGCTGCTGCCAAATGAGGAAGTGAAATAAGTATAACAAGAGGAGGGTGAGTAAGACACTGAGACAGAGAAAAAAGAAGGAACGAGGGAGATGGATGTGCAGGGGGGGAAAGAGGATGGGATGTGTGACGTGTTCGCTGCGATATAAAAATAAAACGTCTCCAGTCACTCGGCTGAAGTGGCCACTAAAAGCTTCCAGCAGAAAAAGTCTCAGTGCAGATGAAATGTGCAGAGGAAGGTGACCCAGTGATTTATTTACAGTGTGTTATAAACACACACATGAAAGAGGAAGACATAAATGCAAAAACTTGATTGTAATCACAGTGAGGCAACATGCTGCTCTGATAATATCAGCTGCCACTGAAAACATGTTGACTGTGTTACTCACTTTAACAGAGCTGTGCTGAATGTAAATGCTTTACATTATTCCCGGCACCATGTGCTGGATACTTAAAGCTGCTTTCATTGATTTGTTGAGCCGCTCGGGGTCAAACCGACTTCACAATAACCTTAAAAACACAGGCTGATATATTATCTCTTTATTAAGTCCAATATTTACTGTCCTTTCAGCTCTGTTTTAGCATCCAGCTCCAGAGACGAGAATGTGGCTGTTTATCTGCTGGATGCTCAACTTTCTTCCAGCTGGTTACTCCTGGTACTGACATGTGCTGTTATCTGAATCATAAATGATCCCATCTTGAATTTGCATTTTGTTCTCATTATCCTGATTGAGGTCAGATAAAACTGTTCTTGTGTATTTTGAGTCCAGGTTATTGGAGTTATTGATCTTGGGGAAATCTGTTGTCAATGACTGACAAACTGACAAATTCTTAATTAATGCATTATATTAAGTTATCCCTTTCTCTGTGTAGAAAATGTAGTTGCAGTTTGTCCTGGTGTGTTGCAGTGCCGATGTGTAAATTACTCTGTGAACAGGTAAATTAAATGCCTTGTTAACAACAGATCAGCTGCACACTTGAGTGCAGCGCACCAGTTTCAGTCTGAAAGCTCTTTTGGAGCTTTCATGGCACAGAATAGACGTCTAATCAGTAATTAAAAGCATGTCTCCTTCAGCCTTTGCTGAAGTTTGTACAACAACCTGTGTTTTCTGTCAGCTCAAAACAAATATCTGTCAGTGTTTTGTTGTGTTTGGATGGCAGCGCTTTGTGCAGATTGCGTTTACATCTACCTGAGATCTGAACACGGCGTGAGCCAGACTGCAGACTCCAGATGTGGTCAGGTGGATATAGTGCAAATTTGCATCAAATTAACCCAAAAAAATGCAAACGATAATGTGATCTATGTTTGATCACATGAAGGTGAACAGTCACTGATTCTCCAGTCAGGTGTCATTAAACTATTAAGGGGGAAAAAGCTCAACTGAAATAATGAAAAACATGACAGAAATATGACATTTCTGTTAGTGTCATGTATTAAAGAGAGGAAGGTCACCGCTCAAATCTAAAATTTTCAGCTCTTCAGTGGAGCTTGATCTCAAATTAAGCCACAAGTCTGAGGTCTTTGCAATATTTTGAATTTTCTTTGCATTTCCGACACGCACAAATGATCTCTGTGTATAATGTGGATGGAAGCTAGTGGTGGGGGAAATACCGGTTTCTCACATCGTGATGAGGACATGGAAGATTCTGAATCAGTTCATAAATCTAAATATTAATAAACATGATCTTGATGGAGGGATGGAACTGAGCTGTGAGGGCAGCACAGTGCAGTTATCAGCAGGTAACAGGGAGAAATGTCCTTTATCTTCTCAAAAAGCAGTGGTTGCAATCATATTTCGATTTAGAATTGAAATAATTGAATTTGCATGAGGAACGTGAAGTGTGTTGTGAAATAAATGAGAACGGCTGAGCGACACACACGGCAGCATTTAACAACTTAAACCAACTCCGTCCGCTCAGTCTGTTTCAACTCAGAGACTCTGTACCCACGCTGCATTCTGCACAGCTGTGTCTTTCCTCAGAGCGAACGCTGCAGCAGAGAGGCTGCTCTCCACTGCTGGAGACACAACGTTAACACAGTGGAGCTCCGCCTCCTCATGTTGTCGTTCTCACACAGGCAAGAGACTGTATGACTTCAGTAGTTAATGCTGTTAAAACATGCACTTTTTGTCTGCTGTTTGGTGCTGAACAGGTGGTGCACAGTGGGTTTATAACACCTGCTAATGCTGCAGAACTTTTAGTCATTTGATAAAATTGATATATGATAATATTTGATAATGAGCTACACTTCAGAAAGTGAACCAGATGCAACAGATGTGGCGACAGCAAAGCAGCTTTATTGTTGCATCTATCAATAACAAATATTGCATTAGGATGCTCAAAAATCAACATGAAAAGTATCAGAAAAATGAAGTAGCTCCATTTTCTTCTTACTTTTTGATGCTATTATGATGACACCCGGAGCCCTGGGTCGATGTCGGTGTCCGCAAAAAGGGGAGGCTCTCCTCTCGCACCCCTGCTGCCAATGGCATCCAGCTGGAGAACCGATTTGATGTTCTCGACCTGCATGATTTTCCACCTCTGCCCGGGAACCGGCAGTCTCTTCCTCCTCCCATCACATCATCCGGGCCCAGCGGTTCTCCGTTTCCCTCGGTGAACATACCTGGGCAAGCCTCTCGCCCCACGCCCCGCCGGTCAATGCCGAACTTCACTCCAGCTCCGCGGGGCCGTCACCCCACAAATTCCTCTCTCCAGCCCCCGTCCTATGCTGCCCTACCGAAGGCGAGATCTTCAGCTCCACCGGCTGCTTCACCCAACACGCTGGTTATCGGCGATTCAATAATAAGGCACGTCAGAAGAAGGTCAGCTGAGACATACTGTTTCCCAGGTGCTAAGGTAGTGGATATCATGTGCAAGATTCCCAGCCTCCTAGCAAAGCACACCTGTGCTAAGAATGTAATTATCCATGTCGGCTGCAATGACGTCTCTGACCAAACCTCTGAAACATTAAAACGTCATTTTAACAAGCTTCTCCACTTGCTGGACGGCTGTGGAAAGCGTGTTTTTATCTCCAGCCCCATACCTCCGTTTGGCCGAAGTGTCGGTCGTTTTAGCCGGATTCTTAGTCTTCACACATGGCTCCAGTCTGCTTGCACAGTGCACAACATGGTTTTTATTGACAATTTTAACCTCTTCTGGAACCGTCAGTCTTTTTATTTAAAGGACCGCATGCACCCTAGCAGGCTGGGTGCTCGTATTTTAACGCACAACATTTTCCATTCAGTTGTTAATGCTCCAGCTATCTGACTCTGTCCTGCTTCAAGTTCATGTGAACAATGGGGCTCTGCTGCGACACCAGTCACTTCCGGTCAGGACGACTTCTTCCCCGCCCCGCCCTCATCTTCACCTCATCAAGGTGCAGGCTCAATAGCACCCCCTTGTGCCCAGACACAATGCTCCCCCTATCGACCTCACCCGTGTTTTACAATTCCTGTCATCTGCAGCAACAGACCTCACTACCCTGGTAGACCTCGGGGAGGAGCTAATACCTCCAATCTCCGCCCACTCAGTCGGAAATCTGCTCCTCTCTCAAGGCTGGATTCTTTGAGTAATAAAATTGGCCTCTTGAATGCAAGGTCTCTTTGTAATAAGTCCTTCATAATCAATGATATGATTGTTGCTAACAATTTTGACTTTTTTTTGGTGACTGAGTCCTGGCTGACCCCAGCAGACTCTGCTGCTTTAATAGAGGCTACTCCCCCAGATTTTAAACATTTCCATCTCCCTCGTCCCTCTGGGAGAGGTGGTGGATTAGCTGTCTTTCATAAGAATTGCTTTAAGTGCCCTCTTGTTTCTTTTGGGAACTTTGTTTCTTTTGAGGTTTTAAGTTTTATTATCACTGGCCCTGCTCCTCTTGTATGTATCTTAATTTATAGACCGCCAGGATATAACAATTTTATTTCAGAATTCGCTGAACTCCTATCTATAGTTCTTTCTAAATTTGACAGAGTGCTTATCCTGGGTGACTTTAACATTCATGTATGTTGCCCCTCCCGGCCCATGTCTCATGATTTTGTAGATTTAATTGAATCTTTCAATCTGTTGCAATCAGTTGATAAGCCAACTCATTCCAAAGGTCATATCCTGGATCTGGTATTGTCCTCCGGCTTTTGCCCTGACAACGTGGAAGTAGTGGAAGTTTTTATATCAGACCACAAAGCTGTCATTTTTAATGCTCCTCTACCCTCTTTGTTGTCTCCTAAACCTCAACCCTCAACACGATCACGCATATTTACTGCTGATTCTGCTGACAAATTTAGGGACATTTTCTCAAATTCATTGGGTACGAATACTCTCGCACAATCTTCAGATGAACTGTTATCTGTGCTTAACAGCCACTGTCTCTCTATTTTGGACCTCATTGCTCCCCTGAAAAATAGAAAGCCAAAATCAAGAACTCTCCCTTGGCTTAATGATCATACCCGCTCTATAAAACGACAATGCAGAAAACATGAGCGTCAATGGAAACAAACTAAATCACCTGTCATTCTTACCACCTTGAAAGAACTCATGATAAGCTATCAGTCAGCTGTGAATGATGCAAGATCAGCTTATTTCTCTCAAATTATATCAAAAAACTCTCATAACCCCAAAATATTATTCAAAGTCATTGATTCTGTTCTAAATCTTCCAACCACTGTGGATTTTGAACCTGGAAATGCTTGGGTAGAGAAATTTGCTTCGCATTTCACTGGTAAGATAATAGCTATTCGGTCCAAGATTGTACCAAATTCGCAGCATCTAGCCATCGCCTACAATAATCCTGCCTCCCTCACCCAGTTTGACTCCACTGATATCACTGAGCTCAGTAAAATAATTAGCCAAATGAACTCTTCCACTTGTGTTTTAGACTGTTTACCAACTAAGTTTTTAAAGCAGGTCCTTCCCACCATTGCTCCTCTTATTGTACAAATTATTAACTGCTCTCTGACCACTGGCAACTTTCCTAACAGTCTTAAACATGCAATAATTCAACCACTACTGAAAAAAACAAGCCTGGACCCACTAGTACTGGACAATTATAGACCCATTTCTAAATTACCTTTCCTATCGAAAGTACTGGAAAAAGTTATCTCAATCCAATTAATCTCATTTATGCATAACAACAATATTTTTAGCAGTTTTCAGTCTGGTTTTAGAGCTCGCCACAGCACAGAGACAGCCTTGGTGAAGGTCTGTAATGATCTACTTTTAACAGCAGACAGAGGTGACTGCTCTGTCCTCGTGCTCTTAGATTTGAGTGCCGCATTCGATACAATTGATCACGCCATCCTTTTGCACCGTTTAGAAGCTTGGGTTGGTATTAAGGGAACTGCCCTTCAACTGCTGCACTCTTATCTGTCTAATAGAACCAGTTCAGTCATGATATCAAATGTTTGTTCCTCTGTCACTCAGATTAACTGTGGTGTTCCGCAAGGGTCCATCCTTGGCCCTCTGCTGTTTTCAATCTACATGCTCCCTCTGAGCCAGATCATAGAAAACCATGGTCTCTCCCATCACTGCTATGCGGATGACACACAGTTATATGTCCCCCTACAATCCAATAACTCCAGTGCTTTAGATAATCTTTATGCCTGCCTCAATGATATAAAATGCTGGATGTCACAAAATTTTTTAAAACTTAATGATGATAAATCAGAGGTCTTAATAGTAGGTCAAATACACCCCACAAGCCCACCTCTCAGCAAACTTGGCTCTCTTAATCAAAATGTTAAGCAGACAGCAAAAAATCTTGGTGTGATTTTTGATGCAGACCTTGGTTTTGAGGCTCATGTTAAAAGTGTGGTCCAGTCTTGCTTTTATCAGCTCAAAAAAATCTCAAAGATAATATCTTTCTTGTCCCCTACTGACTTGCACAAAATTATTCACACTTTTATTTTTTCTAGATTAGATTACTGCAATGCACTTTATGCTGGGATCAACCTGAGCTCCATCCATCGTCTCCAATTAGTTCAAAACGCTGCTGCTCGAATTTTAACAGGCACAAAAAAATTTGGACACATTACTCCAGTGCTTGCCAACTTACACTGGCTTCCAGTTTTATTTCGTATTGACTTTAAAATTCTTCTGTTAACTTTTAAAGCATTAAACGGCCTTGCTCCGAATTATTTGAAGGACCTTTTGATCCGCTATGTGCCTCAGCGGTCACTGAGGTCTATGGATGCTGCTCTCCTGGTTGTCCCCAGATCTCGGCTCGTGTCCAAAGGTGACCGGGCATTTGCTGTCAGAGCCCCACAGCTTTGGAACAGTCTCCCTATCGAAATTAGGCAGGCTACTTCATTAGCTTCTTTTAAATCCTTGCTGAAAACCTTCCTTTATAGGAAAGCTTTTGCAAACTGCTGATCCTAGTCATGTGGTTTTCCCACACTGCTCAGCTTGGTTAATTTATTTATTTATTTTTATTTTTATTACTTATTTTTTTTAAACCAGTTTTTATCTCTGTACTTGTGATGTGATTTCACCTTCTGCATTTTTAACTCCTTGTGTTTTTATGGTGTGTTGCTTTACTTGCTGTTTCTTTCTTTGTTTTGGCTGCTCATATTTTTTATTTTTTTTCTGTACAGCACTTTGTAACCTTGTTAAGAAAAGTGCTATATAAATAAAGTTTATTATTATATTATATTATGCGAATGCTCTTGATTACCCCGATCTGAGAATCTCCTGTAATCAGTTTATCTATATACACGTAAAGGCACAGGAGAACAAAGCAAAACAGAGGAGATAAGATGACAAATTGGATGAGAGATGGGGGTGATACAGAAAGAAAAGAAGAAGACAGGGCAGAGAGGAGCCACTGAGGATGAAAATTATAAAACGGATGTTAAGCTAGAAAGGATTTTTTCTGTAATGATAATGTTTTTTTGTTTGTGTTTTCAAGATTAACTGGAGGTGGGGCTTAGCTAAACTTTTACTTAGCATGACATCATGGGTTATAAACGATGAGGAAACCGAGGTAGAAAGGACGGAGACAGAGCGAGGCAGAATGAGAGAGACGAAGCTTTCAGAGTTATTGATCTGAGCAGAGACAATCTGCTGCTTCCTTCTGCTGGCGAAGACGAGCTGCTGACCTTGGAGCAACATCATTAACTTTGATGAGAAACAAGCTGGAAACAAACAAGAAAATGACCGAGACCATAATCTGTTCTTAGTGAGGCAGGAGTCGAGTGAATAATTAGACAGATTTGGTTTGTGAGAGCAAGCGAGACGTTGCTCAACATGATGTACTGCCGTCACGTCATCAGAGGAACCGACGGGGTTCGACTCTGGACTGAAGTCAAGTGTGAGCAGGACGAAGTCGATGGTTTGGATTCATCCCAAACTGCAGGACAGGAGCAGTCAACTCTCTGAATCCCTGGATTAAAATCTGCTTTTGAGCATCTAGACCGACTCCATCTGCTTCAAATGCTTCAGAAGAACATTTACTTGAGCAAAGTTTTTGAAGGAATAGTTTGGTTTTTTTCTAGGTGAGGTTGATATTTATCCACAGTCAGTGTATCACCCACAGTAGAAGCTGAACAACATCCTGCTGTGGACAGGGTCAGCAGCAAAATGTATTTTCAATCAATATCAGTTGAAGTGTGCACTATATTTTGAATATTTTCACCGCTTTATCTTGCGGTCAAACAGTCTTTTCTGACAGGAAACCACGGTTATAGGCCAAAGTCATCAGACTCCTTTTTTAACTCTCAGAACACAAAAATTGCAAATCTACTTTTGCCTTTATCAGCTGTTTTTTTGTGTTATTGTGTGACTTTGATGAATCCAAACTAACCCTTTTATAAACTGAAGTCACACAGTAACAAACAAACTAATCAACTCCTGTGTTCTGAGGTGAAATTACTATTTTTGTCAAAGGAGTCTGGTGGCTTTCGAGTGTTATATAGGGCTGTGACTTATGATTATTTTCCTCGTCAATTAATCTGTTGATCATTTTCTCGATTGATTGATTATGAAGTGATTAGGGGTTTGGTCTGTAAAATGTCAGTAAATTATAAAAAATTACAGATTACTGTTTTTATTTTGTCAAAAACACAAAGAGATTCAGTTTACTGTCATAACAGGATGAATATCTGAAAATATCCACATTTGAGAAGCAGAAATCAGAGAATTTGGACATTTTTTTTTATTAAAAAATGACTCAAAGCAATTAAATGATTACCAAAATAGGTGGTGATAATTTTGATAACCGATCAGCAATGGATTAATTGATTAATTGTTGTAGCTCTAAAGTTATGTGTCTCTAGTTTCCTGTATGAAAAGGTGTCCTTTTTGAGGTTGACAGACTGCCTGAAGAACCCGCTGCTGCACCCCGAGGACCCAAACATCACATCACAGCGGTCCTCACATTAAACTCTATAGTTGTGGGGACACTCGCCGTCTCTCTGTCTCTGGTGTCTAATTCTAATCTTCACGAAAGCAAAACCCTCGTCCATAAAACCAGGTTTTAACAGACCTTTAGGACCGATGTTGTGTTCAATGGTCTGTTTAAAGCCTCAGTAAAACATAATTAACACTGTTTCATCAGCTTTATACTTAATGACTTTTCTTAATTTTATGAGAAATGTTTATGAACCTGAACTTTGAACTGATGACATCTTTCAGAAGTATAAAAATAACCCAGTTAAATATTCACTCATGTCTTTACTCTGCACTGTCACCAAATGACAAATACATGTTTGTATTTCTGTTATTTGAGTTTTATAACACTTTAATCATAAGATGTGGAGTCACTCAGAACATATTATACATTGTTCATGTGCATCTCATATAGCATACACAACATGAATAATGTCTTTATTTGATGTCATAATGGTGCTTTATGGTCGTTTCTCTACTTTGTGACCCCAAAATTTTCAATCAATTGATAAAAAAGGATTCAGAAGTTAAATTTTAGTGAAATAAAAGTCAGCAGGATTGAAACAGGAAAAACTCTTGTTAGTTTATTTCCTCTACATAGATCATATTCATTCAGCTTTATTTCACTCCCTATTTCTCCCCTGGTCTTCCACGTTCCCCCCTACAGTGGCTGTGCGCCTCCCCAGGGGGGCCAGTCCCCCAGTTTGGGAACCACTGATGTAACGTAACATAGCTACTGTAACCTCAAACATGGCTTTAGGCTAAACCAACAGTAGTTTTGTGGCTAAAGCTAAACAAACTGTGACTGTTTGACAACTTAAATCTTGAGGTAAAATGCCTCTCTGGCAGCGTCTCATACAGCCGCACTGTGCATGAGCCGGAGAGGGGGCGGGGTCAAAACATCGGTATGTGACGTTTTGGGATGAGAACACATTGTCATTCCTGTAGCTAAAATTGGTCCCCACAAAGATAGCAGTAAACACACACACACACTCTTTTTAAGCTCCCACCGGTGTGACTGTCAGTCTGTCTGTACACACACACACAAACACACACACACACACACACACACACACACTCTCTCACTCTCACTCAGTCGCAGGGTCGTGATGAAATGGATCTGAATTTGCATGCGAGTGCGTGTCTGTGTGAGGGTGTGTGTGCATATTTAAGACAGTTGGTCAAGTCTGGTAAAGTTTATAGACTTTGCCTTACTGGTAATCTGTGTGTGTGTGTGTGTGTGTGTGTGTGTGTGTGTGTGTGTGTGTGTGTGTGAGCATTTGAATCCGATGGCGTTTAAGCACCTCATGCATTTTAGCATCTGTAATTTGCTGCCTCTCCTCTCTCGTCTCTGTAGCTGATTGGTTTTTAATGTTTGTGCTGTGGTTGGTCGATATCACTAACGAACAAACTCTGCAGTCAGACAGCTCAGAAACACTGCTGATAACCGGCCAATGGGAGCGTGTGTGTAGGCGATGGTGTTGCAACAGGAAACACAAGAACAACATTAGAAAAAAAAAAGATAGATTGGTTGCTGACAGAAGCTGAACTCTGCAGTTGATATTAGTTCCT
This sequence comes from Lutjanus erythropterus, assembly GCF_056507025.1. NCBI lineage: Eukaryota > Metazoa > Chordata > Actinopteri > Lutjaniformes > Lutjanidae > Lutjanus > Lutjanus erythropterus. Next base: position 47,399,270 of record NC_139318.1, on the reverse strand, counting down.
TGGACGTGCAGCTTCTGGTTTGTTTGTGGTGATGAGAAGTGATCACACTGACAAACCGCTGCCTCCTGTGGTGTCAGACCTCGCCGTGTCCACGCCACGAACTGCTGGAAGCCGAATGTGTTCAGTGTTTCATGCTAGCAGAGCTGTAATTGGATAGTTTCATGTCAGACTGAGGTTTGACACACCAGACATCTGTTCTCGCCAAATCCATCCCAAAAGCTACAGAAACTACCCAGCAAACTTTCTGACGCTGAGGAGAAAATGTTCAAATTGACTGTTGACGGCGTGTCAGTCAAGCAGCTGGAAAGTTCTATTTGTAACTGTCAAGGAATCACATTCATCACCGTGTGAACTGGGACCTGCTCAGGACAGAGGAAATAACGGACACTCAATGAAAAAGGGAAAGTTTGATCTGCTGCGAAGCTGAGTCACAGTTTGGGAGGCAGACAGGAGCCGGTTAATGATGTCAGTCAGACGTCTTGGAAATGTGATTAAATGACTTCAGAGTTAAAGTCACTTTCCTTGAAATATCTTTGTCAGTTTGTTTACTTCTGTCTGACACTG